>NW_027679765.1:0-7520 GCF_054177405.1 Leptonychotes weddellii
GGGAGAGATGAACCATGAGAGACTATGGACTCTGAGAAACAAACAGGGTTTTAGAGGGGAGGGGGGAGGGGGGATTGGTTAGCCCGGTGATGGGTAATAAGGAGAGCACATACTGCATGGAGCACTGGGTGTTATACAAAAACAATGGATCGTGTATCACCACATCAAAAACCAATGATGTATTGTATGGTGACTAACATAACATAATAAAATTAAAAAAAAAAAAGTAACAAAAATGGTGAATAGCTCTATATGTATTAAATAAACAGAATCCGTAATTAACAACTTCCCACAAAAAAGACTTTAGGACAAAATTTAGCTGATGAATCATACCGCACTTTTAAGGAAAAAAGACTATCAGTCCAATATGCACTCTTCAATCAAAAAGAAGAGGAAACACATTTTATGAAATCAGTATTACTATAATACCAAAAAAATGATAGATCAATATTGCTCATGAACGTGGCATGATATTCTTTGATAAATTTGTGAATACAAATCCAGTGATACAGAAGATATAATAACGAAAATGTTTATGCTAGGATGTATGGAATTTGTCTGAATATTAATATAAACAGCCATATAAAACAAAATAATGGGGAAAAAAAGCACAAAGTCTTCTTCATAGATGCAGGAAAAAAAGCTGTACATAATAGAGCAAGAGCTAGATTACACATCTGGTGACAGGCTCTGCATTCTTCCAACTACACCAGAACACCATGGGCTCTCATTTCCTTTATCCCTTTGCCTCTGCAAATCAGGACTCTTTCCCATGGCAGCTACAGAAATATTATTTGAATTGGAGAGCATCTGCTGGTAAGGTGGCATAAAGGGAGTTTAGAAAACACATTTCCACCCAGCAAATCCACTTCTACTGGTAGATTGTATCTCACCATTCAGATCATCATAAAGTACATCTGGTAAATCATGTGGAGAAATCTCTTATCTTCAACGAGGCTTTGGGATATTCAAAACTATTAAATGTCTCTCTTCATTAATTTAATATGTATTATTAAAGCTTCAGTGTAATTTTAGTTCAAGATATAGTCATCAAGAGATGACTTCCATACACTATAAAATCTAGTGCTTGGTTTCCAGGAATTTTAATTTTAGAAAAAAATCATACACATTCAAAAAGCTAAATGATTTATGTTTTCTAATGAGGTATGTAATGGGTGGTAGGGAAAGATAGAGTCAATTGGTCCAATTAAGTTTTTAAATCTGTGTATCAAGTTTACTTTTATCATGAAATCCCTGATGATTCTTAGGTTGACAAAATGGGGGAAAATGTGAATTAAGTTGTACTGGGATTTTATTGCTAGCAATTATCAATTCTGTCATAAAACTGAGTAAATCATTGCTCAAGGACTATTTAAAAATCTACTCACAAGAAGTTACATAACAATTTTATCAACTTTGAGTTTATTAATTTATCTGTAGATTGCTGGCAGTACTAAAAAAAATACTGAGAAATCATAACCTATTTCTTGAAATCACATTTAAACTATACCTGGTATTTTCTTTGAACACAAATGCTCACAGTAACAAACTTGGCCCTAATTCATCAATGGTCAAGTGATGAATGGTAATTATTAACAACAATAACCAAACAATAATTATGACTAATACAAAGAACTGACCAATTGCTAGTCACTCTTTTAAATGCTTTGTATATCATTTCAAGCTTCACAACACTATGAGGTTGATTTGTTGAGTCACCCCATTTTACAGGTGAAAAATCTTATGAACAGAGGGTCAAGTACCTTGTTCAATGCCACAAAGCTAGTAAGGAGCACAGCTGAGAGGCAAATCCAGGTAATGTAGTTTGAAAGTCCATATTCTTAAACACTATGCATATTGCTGCTTGCTAAAGGGCATGAAATGTGTATTAGTAAACACTTTTTAGTTCATGAACATATACTTGTTAATTTTTACTTAATAGCTAAAAATCACCAATATATATTTTAATTTTTCCCTATTGTTTTAAACAATATCAAACCATCTTTTAATTTTTGAAATGGCTCTCCCTCAGTTTTCTCTCCATTTTATAAACATTAATGAACAAGTTATATAGAGATGGCAAAAAAATAGCCTCAATAATTGTTTTGAACTCAAACATTTTGCCTAGTTTTGTTTATGCCTCAACCTATCTGACACTATGTTATACATTTTTTTAACTATTTTGTACTAACAGAGAATTATGTTGCAAGAAATATAGAACATGTTTTATTTATCTTACCATGCCAATCTTCTCCTTCTAATTAATAAAATTTGAAAAGAGAGTCCCTCTGCTATTCCTACTTAGTTTTTTTTTTCCCTGATAAATCAAGTTAGTAGAGTCTCTTCATAAGAACAAAATGAATTCCTCCCTTTTAAAATAACATCACTCGAATAGGATAATATATCAACCCCTTGGCTTTAAAATCTTTTTGCTCTCAATTGTTCGAACACTGCCCAACATCAAAGAATATCCACCAAGCTACTGCAGGGAAAACAAGGTTATGGTGTCTGGAGACCTCTCTTTTGACATTCTTTTGCAACCGCATGTAATTGCTTCTTGAAGGGCCCCTCGGATAAGCAGAAACTCAGTGTAATACAACTTGAAAATTCTTGTATTAACCATAGAATCATTAGTCTGGATTAATTCGGGGTAGGAATTGGAGGAAGTAAAATATTTAACACTTACAATTTGAAAGGACATGAGGAAAGAGGGAAGAAAGAGATCTTCTTTAAGTGCTTTGAAGAATTTTCCAGTGAAGCCATCAGAGCCTGAAGATTTCATTTTAGGGAGCTTTGTAATTATTAACTCAAGTTCTTTAATGGTTATAGGACTGATTTTCAGGTTTTCTATTTCATATTGGTTGAGTTTTGGTAGTTTATGACGTTCAAGGAATTGGTTTCTGTACCTTCTTATAATAAGGAAATGAAACTTCTGACATCTATACCAAGGGTTCTCAACCACATTATGTATCAAAATGACCAATGTATCCTTTAAAAAATACAGGTAGGGAGGCTGGGCCTGAGGTCTTCCAGCTTAATAAGGGGATATGAGGAAAGGGACAGTGAGACCAAATGTCTGCATTTTTACAAGGTTTTGCAGGTTATTTTGGTATGTCAACATAGTTAAGACTATTGTCATAAAGTCCAACATACTTTTCTATGATTATAGTCTTCTCTTTTCCCAACACCCACCCCCCCATCCCTCACCATCACAGTGAAATTCTTTCTCTAATAAACATTACACTAGATCAAGCTATACCATCCTGTATCTGTGGATACCAGCTGTCTTATTTATTATTCTTCTGGAGTTGCTATTGATGAATTTCCCCTTGGCATACTCTAAGAAACATTAAACATTTGAAACATTAAAGTCACCTATCATACCTACTGTGGGGAACGTTGAAAGTTTGCCCATAGTAAACACTATCAGGTCCTGAACTAAGAGAAGCTGTTTCTTTTGAACTGATTATTGGCTATGGCTATGGCTGTTACTATATTTTATCATAATTTTATTTTCCCTTTGGTCAATAAGAGGCTTATAATAATATTTCTGGTCTGTCTGTAGATACAGTGCAATACTATATGGCATGACTTTCCCACTGTAACTCTTACTCTTCTATTGTACTTTCTAGCTGGATACATGGCTACCTATAAGAAACCATTTCCCAGAAACTCTTTGTGTGATCATGTGACTAGATTCTTACCAATATCATGTAACTCCAAGTGTGCTGTGGCAACTTCCAAAAATAGTCCTTAATTTTCTTTACCTCTTCATCAATCATTTTCACTATCTCTCTAACCATCTCACTACCACCATCTTGGATCATGAAGACTAAGGATTGTGAATAATTGCCTTAAATGAAGGGCAATGAATTGGTAGAAACTTCAGTCCCTACATACTTTGTTGAAGACACACACACTCTCTCTCTCCCCTCCTCTTTCTCTCACTCCCCACACCCTCTCTCTGTATACATATAAGAATGTATACATGTGTGTGCATATATACTTAAATACACATTACGTATATGCTTCTTCAAATCACTTATGGAATAAGATGTGATACTAAAAAAAAGCATGTAACTGTCACAAAAAATTGCACATAATTTCAGAAAATATGCTAACTAGGTTGGTGATAGCTTGAAAATACCTCTAGCATGTGTGCAACTGGGCTTTGTACCAATCATGAAATCTTTAATGTGAACATTTATCATGAAAAATATTACATTGGAATTTTTAATTAATTGGAAATAAACTATTATATTAATATAAATTAAAATCTCAGTGATATGGCCTGGCAAGATTATGCAATATAACTTCTAGTATATTAAAATGTTCTCTATAGTACAAGAAAATGGGTTTCTACATCTCTACTTTATTATACTGTGCATGCATTCTAAATAACTAAAGTATGTAAGAAATAGTGTGTGCTTATATATGCAGTCATTGAAAACATTTAAAAAGTAGCTAATGCATGCACATATTAAAATGAACTTTCTCTGAAAAGGCAATAAAGATGTCAAAATTAAAGTCCCTTCACAAACAGCTTCTCAATTTACCAGTACAAACAATAATTTATGTTGAGAAACTAACATAACAGGGGAAGGAGAAAGATGGTGGAGGAGTAGGAGACCTAAATTTCGTCTGGTCCCAGGAATTCAGCTGGATAGGGATCAAACCATTCTGAAAACCCACGAACTCAACAGATCTAAGAAAAGGATAGCAGCAACTCTGAACAGAAAAGTGACCACTTTCTGGAAGGTAGGACGTGCAGAGAAGTGAATCCGAGGCGACATTCAGGAGGATTGATGGCGGGGGAGGGGGCCTTTGTCAGCTGCTTCTGGCAAGTGATAGAGCCCCGGAGAACAAAATTGGAACTTTTAGAAGTCGGCTCCGCTGAGGGACGTCACTCCGGTGGCTAAGTGGGGGTGGAAACCTCGTGGGACAGTGTGATCTCAGGACCCTCGGGGTCACAGGAACACCGGGGATGCCTGAGTGTGGCAGAGCTCCCAGGTATCGGAGCTGGGAAGCCGGCTGCAGAGACGGAGCTGAGGCGCGGGCTCTCAGCTCGGGGTTGCCAAAAACCGTGCTCCGTGGCACAGTCGGGCCACTGCTCCTCCAGCAGGGACCCAACAAGTGGCAGATCCAGGGAGACTCCCCTTCCGCTCCCAGAAGGAGCTGCACGGAACCGCACCGCAGGTATCTGCTGAGTTTGGAGATTCCACACAGAGTTGGGTGCCAGAGATAGAAACGCTCAGTCACAGGCCGGGTAAGCACAGAGTGCAGCCGGAGACCAGGGAGATGGGACTGACTGACTGCTTTTCTCTGGGCGCTCACTGAGGAGTGGGGCCCCGAGTTCTCGGCTCCTCCAAGGCGGAGGTTGGGAGCTGCCATTTTCACTCTCATCCTCCAAGGCTGAAAGCTTGCAGGAAACAAAAGCTCCCGAGAGCAAACCCGAGCAGATTACTTAGCCCGGGCGGCAAGGGTGGGGCAATTCCGCCTCTGGCAAAGACATTTGGGAACCACAGCAACAGGCCCCTCCCCCAGGAGATCAGCAAGAACAGCCAGCCAAGACCAAGTTTACCGATCAATGAGAACGGCAGAACTCCAACGCTAAGGGAATATGGCACATAGAATTCATGACTTTTTCCCCCATGATTCTTTAGTCTTTCAAAGTTAATTTTTTTAATTTTCTTTTTTTCTTTTTCTATTTTTTTGAATTTTTCTTTTTCCCTTTATCAACCAACATCTTATCAATCCCTTTTTTTTTAAATCTTTTTTTATTTTTCATTTTTAGAGTCATATTCCATCCCTTCATTACAATGAAGCCTTACAAAATACAAATTACAAAAGCCATTATAAAAATAAGGCTACAATGTTAGCCTTATTTTTGGTATAAAGTTGTTCTCTCTTTAAAATTTGGGGATACAGTTTCTTCTAACAGACCAAAATATACCCTAAATCTCTAGTGTATGGCTTTGTTCTAATTTCCTGCCTGATCACATTCTCTCCTTTATTTTATTTTTTTAAAATTTCTCTTCTTTCTTTTTTCAGCCAACTTCTTACCTCATCAACTCCTTCTACAAAATATTTTATAATATTCATCTCTACAGTCATATTCTATCCCTTCATATTTACCCTTATTTGTGTACATAAGTTTTTCTTTCTTTAAAATTTTGGGAGGCAGTTTCTTCTAAAAGACCAAAATATGCCCAAAATCTAGTGTGTAGCACTGATCTATTCACCAGCCTGATCATATTTGATCATATTCTTTTTTTTTTCTTTTTTTCTTTCCCTTTTTTTTCCCCTGGTTTCAGGTCTCTTCTGATTTGTTTAGTGTATATTTTACTGGGTCATTGTTACCCTATTAGCATTTCATTCTCTCATTCATCTCTTCTCCTCTGGACAAAATGACAACA
Source organism: Leptonychotes weddellii (assembly GCF_054177405.1). Classification (NCBI taxonomy): domain Eukaryota; kingdom Metazoa; phylum Chordata; class Mammalia; order Carnivora; family Phocidae; genus Leptonychotes; species Leptonychotes weddellii. The sequence continues at coordinate 6,417 of NW_027679765.1, forward strand.
CGGAAAAGCTCACCTCAAAAAAAGGAATAATAGGGGCGCCTGGGTGGCTCATTCATTAAGTGTCTGCCTTCGGCTCAGGTCATGGTCCCAGGGTCCTGGGATCGAGCCCCACATCCGGCTCCCTGCTCGGTGGGAAGCCTGCTTCTCCCTCTCCCACTCCCCCTGCTTGTGTTCCCTCTCTCTCTGTCTCTCTCTCTCTGTCAAATAATAAATAAAATCTTTAAAAAAAAAAAAAAAAGGAACAATAGGCAGTATAGACTGCCAGGGATCTAATCAATACAGACATTAGTAAGATGTCGGAACTAGAGTTCAGAACGATGATTTTAAAGATACTAACTGGGCTTGAAAAAAGTATGGAAGATACTAGAGAAATCCTTACTGGAGAAATAAAAGAACTGAAATCTAACCAAGTCAAAATCAAAAAGGCTATTATTGAGGTGCAATAAAAAATGGAGGCTCTAACTGCTAGGATAAATGAGGAAGAGAGAATTAGTGATAGAGAAGACCAAATGATGGTAATAAAGAAGCTGGGAAAAAGAGAGATAAACAACTACTGGATCACAAGGGCAGAATTCGAAAGATAAGCGATACCATAAGAGGAAACAATATTAGAATAACTGGGATCCCAGAAGAAGAAGAAAGAGAGAGAGGGACAGAGGTATATCGGAGCAAATTACAACAGAGAACTTCCCTAATTTGGGGAAGGAAACAGGCATCAAAATGCAGGGGGCACAGAGAACCCCCCTCAAAACCAATAAAATAGGTCAACACCCCAACATCTAACAGTAAAACTTATGAGTCTCAGAGACAGAGAAAATTCTGAAAGCAGTTCGGAACAAGAGATCTGTAACCTACAATGGCAGAAATATTAGATTGGCAACAGACCTATCCACAGAGACCTGGCAGGCCAGAAAGAATTGGCATGATATATTCAGAGCACTAAATAAGAAAAATATGCAGCCAAGAATACTATATCCACCTAGGCTGTCATTGAAAATAGAAGGAGAGATAAAAAGCTTCCAGGACAAACAAAAACTAAAGGAATTTGCAAACATGAAACCAGCCCTACAAGAAATCTTGAAAGGGGTCCTCTAAGCAAAGAGA
>NW_027679766.1:0-377 GCF_054177405.1 Leptonychotes weddellii
AGCTTTTGAAGTATGTACTATTATTAATCCTATTTTATAGGTGAGGAAATGAAGTCAAAGGAAGTTAATTATTCATTTGATTTCTGTGAGATAAGAGGAAAGATATATATATATCTTTATATATATATCTTTATATATATATATCTTACAAACTGTCAAATTTTGTCCAATATAATATTAACGTCCAACATTATTGAAGCCATGCTATGTGCTAGTCATTTTTCTCAGTACTTTATATGCATTACTACATGCAGTTTTCACAACATCTGGTTTATGAGCTGTGTGGATTGAGTCACATCTCTTGACTTCTCGATGATCAGTCATTGTCCTTTGTGAAATGTGGGTAGCACCACCACCCTGGCAGGGTGGATCCATGG
>NW_027679767.1:0-377 GCF_054177405.1 Leptonychotes weddellii
AACGAACTATACGAACATGTCTCTAATTATGCTGATAGTTATGTTGATTTTTCTTTCATTCTTATCTATAAGAGATCCTTTCACCTGTATTTATAGCTATCCTTTTAACAAAATAGAACTTGTTCCACCAAAAACAAAAACTCACTCATCTAAGGAGCAGAAATTAAATTACTATGACCTGGAAAGAAACTGGCGCATTACAAGGATTACACTAATTTGTGCTGCCAATAAAGACCAAGCGTTTCATCCAAGAAGTAACCAAGAGGAATCTTGTACCTACAATATTACTAAATGACGTATGCAAAATTGGGCAAAAATCACAGGAAATATGTGACCAGGCACTAATGGGCAAATATCAGCATTTCAAGAACGGGATT
>NW_027679768.1:0-377 GCF_054177405.1 Leptonychotes weddellii
AACCCCCTATATGAAGTAGCCTCATGAAAGCTTAAGTAATCTCTAGTTCTTATTCATCTCAAAGGTTTCTGAGGCAACAATGAAGAGGTTTGAAAGCCTTGATGGCAGAATGCCCGTCTCTTGGGTCCCTGACAGTCACTTGGAGTCCCAAGGGCCTGGTCAACATCTTTAGGACACTCCCGATTTCCCACCAGAGGGAACGGCCCAAGTGGAACGTGGTCCTGTCTCTTAGTCTCATCGGTTAACAGAGAAGAACGCCAGTTGGGGATTTACCAGCTTCTGAGGTCAGCTCCAGGCACCAGCCACACAACGGGGCACCTGTGAAGGTGGGTCGATATGGAGCTCTGAAAGCCCAAAGAAGAGGCACTGGGCCCCTG
>NW_027679769.1:0-377 GCF_054177405.1 Leptonychotes weddellii
CAAAGAAACTAAAATGCCTTTGTTTTCATTTTCCAAATTACTGTCTTGCGGGGGGTGGGGGGTAATGGAGGGGGAGAAAGTGTCTAATGAACATACGTATAGAGAAATTTCTCTAAATCTTAAACTTCTGGCTTAAAAATGACCTCAGTATTCATTCCAGGTGTATTTGTGTTTAGGAAATTTTGATAACCAGCCTTTGGAATTAAAGTGATTGCACTGAATGAATATGCTCTTATTGTTAACTAAGATACATTTGTTCTCATTACAAAGCAGCATGTGTTTGTTGCTTTCCAATTCCCTCGATGAAAAGCATGCTCTTTGCTTGGCTAGACTGCTGCTTAGCATCCTTGATACTTACATTGCTTATGGACAACATT
>NW_027679770.1:0-377 GCF_054177405.1 Leptonychotes weddellii
CACAATTTATTACTAATAGGAAGTGTGCTGCACAATTTTTCAAGCCCTGGAATTACACTGTATGCCACCATTCTTATTACCTATTCCACATTGACTTTTTAATTAATTTTATTTTATTATGTTGTGTTAGTCACCATACATTACATCTTTAGTTTTTGATGTAGTGTTCCATGATTCATTGTTTGCGTATAACAGCCAGTGCTCCATGCAATACGTGCCTTCCTTAACATCCATCACCAGCCTAACCCATCCCCCCACCCCCCTCCCCTCTAAAACCCTCAGTTTGTTTCTCAGACTCCATAGTCTCTCATGGCTCATCTCTCCCTCGATTTCCCTTCCTTCATTTTTCCCTTCCTACTATCTTTTTTTTTTTTTTT
>NW_027679771.1:0-377 GCF_054177405.1 Leptonychotes weddellii
TTTTTTTTATAAGTAAAATCTTTAAAAAAACAAAAACATTTCATAAAGTGAACATTCAGTATAATTTATACATTTATAATGTTGTTCAATTCACAATTCACAGTGTTATGGTGCATTTTTCATAAATATGTTTAATCACGTTGAGGCATTCCCTTCTCTTCCTAGTTCTCTGTATGCTTTTTGTCAGGAAAGTATGTTGGATTTTGTCAAATGTTTTTTTCTGCATTAACTGAGATAATGGTGTTTTTTTTTCCTTTGTGCTCTTAAGTATTTTTGACTCTGTTTCTTAATTGCCACATATTTATGAATTTTTTCAATTTTCCTTCTGTTATAGATTTCTAGCTTCTAGCTTTTTTTTTTTTTTTTAAGATTTTATT
>NW_027679772.1:0-377 GCF_054177405.1 Leptonychotes weddellii
CCCTTTCCTTTTCCTTTTTCTTTCTTTTTTGGCTACTGCGTCTCTACCTCCCCACAGGTGTTCACTGTGTTGGCTGCATCATCCTGAAACTGGAAGCCTCCCAGCTCTTCACTTCCTTGCTGGCCCGCCACAGAGCCTCAAATCCCCGCGTTAGCATCGTTCCTTCATAGAGGGGTTTATATCTTAGGAGGGAGTACCGTGATACATGCAAATAGGATGCTTCTGAAGGGCAACCCATCAATCTCTCTTTATCATTCCATATCCACGGGAATGTGTTTTCCAGGTTGGGGGACTGGGGTTTAGAATAAGGCAGGAAGAGTAAGGAAAGATACAACGTGCCATGCAAGAACATCCAGAATGGGAAGCCTGTGCTGTCA
>NW_027679773.1:0-377 GCF_054177405.1 Leptonychotes weddellii
AACAGTCTAGAAGTTCTTCAAAAGGTTAAACGTGGAATTATTGTATGATCCAACAATTCCACTCCCAGGTATATACCCAAGAGAACTGAGAACATGCCCTCTCCTATGGTGCTGGAAAAGCTCTTCAGGAGCTTTTATAGTTGTTACTCATATAGGAAGTCAACATGCATTCATTCATGTAATTCATTCGTTTAATAAATATTGAGTGTCTACCATGAGTCAGACACTGGGAAATAATAGTGAACCAAATAGAAAAACAGCTCTGCACTCATCTACCTTACAAGCCAGTGGGGAGAGGGTCAAAGGCTGCTCACTCCGTAAGTAGAATAAGTAATAAATTAGGTAGAAATGTTGGGGTCAGGGGAGATACTGCAATT
>NW_027679774.1:0-377 GCF_054177405.1 Leptonychotes weddellii
ACCCAGGGTCCTGGGATCGAGCCCCACGTCGGGCTCTCTGCTCAGTGGGAAGCCCCTTTCTCTCACTCCCATTCCCCCTGCTTGTGTTCCCTCTCTTGCTATCTCTCTTTCTCTGTCAAAATAAATAAATAAAATCCTTTTTAAAAAAGAATAAGTATTCAAATAACAGAATCGCATTGTTCAGAAGAACTTTAAAGATGCAGACAAATCTAAAATTTGTGCAGGCTCAAGTGGATGGATGATTATGGCTTAGAGAAGGTACCATTTTTTTTGTTTGTTTGTTTTTTGTTTTTTTTTTTCTATTTATTTATTTATTTTTTTATTCTTATGTTAATCCCCATACATTACATCATTAGTTTTAGATGAAGTGTTCCATG
>NW_027679775.1:0-377 GCF_054177405.1 Leptonychotes weddellii
CACAGCCAGCAGGGGTGGGGGGTGAGGGCAGGCTGGCATTGCCCTTAGCCTTGAGCATGTGGCAGGCAGAGGTGGAGGGAGGGCATTCTCTGGGATCTCTTCAGCAGGAGCTGAGCTGGGAGGAGGAGCTGAACAGGTGACAGGTGAGTGAGCCAACAACCCAGAGAGGACTTTGATGCCATCTGAGGCATGTGGACATGTCCTACCTGTGATGGAGAGCATGGGAGGCTCTGATCTGGGCTGGGGCTTCAGGAGAGGGAACAGAGGCAGGAGACAGAAAAGTCCGGATGAGGAGGTTGAGGGATGGCAGGCAGGGACATTGCTGCTGTAGAACTGGAAGGCTATAGCAGCTGGTTGACTGAGGGGCTGAGGGGGAG
>NW_027679776.1:0-7519 GCF_054177405.1 Leptonychotes weddellii
CACAAGCAGGGGGAGCAGTAGAAGGAGAGGGAGAAGCAGGCTTCCCGCTGAGCAAGGAGCCCGATGCGGGGCTCGATTCCAGGACCCTGGGATCCTGCACTGAGCCGAAGGCAGACGCTTAACCATCTGAGCCACCCAGGCACCCCGTTTTTTTGCCTATTAAATGAGTGATTTATTTTTATTTTTACTTTTTTATTATTATTAACATATAATGTATTATTTGTTTCAGGGATTCAGGTCTGTGATTCATCAGTCTTACACAATACACAGTGCTCACCAAACTATATATCCTCCCCAATGTCCATCACCCAGCCACCCAATCTCCTCACCGCCCCAACCATTTTAAAATGTTATCTGATCTTCACTTACCCTCAGAATTCCAAAACAAATGCTTCTGCTGAGTCTCGTTCATTTTCATGATGATAGAATCATTTGTATAGAGTCAGTAAAAATCTATCCTTTTACAAAGATACAATTGGAAAAAACAATTCTGCATGAAGATCATATGTACAGTGTGGTTTTTTTTTAAGTGGAGGAGGGGCAGAGGGAGAGGAAGAGAGAGAATCCTAAGCAGACTCCACATCCAGGGCCCAGCCCGTTGTGGGGCTCAATCTCAAGACCCCGGAGATCATGACCTGAGCCGAAATCAAGAGTCAGATGCTTAACTGACTGAGCCACCCAGGTACCCCTACAGTGTGATATCTGAGAGTGATTTTTGTTTAATCAAGGACAACCAGACCACTACTAAGGAGCAATGGTTGGTGTTGTATATCGAGCAAATGCCTACAAACCTTCCCAAGAAAACATGACATCTGACTTCCAGGATCCCAGTCTCTCAGGAAATAAGGAAGTCCACTCTCTGGCAGTTCAGAAAACTTGGCAAATTTTGGAGACCTCAAAAAAAGGAAAATGCACAGAGATGTATAGGCACAACATGCCAATTTTATTGGAGAAAGTATTTGGGTCTCGGTTTCCTACCCTTGGATAGAAGAATGATAGAGGCTTTGAAAAGTCTGATTCAAGACTCATTTTGAAAATTTCCAAAAGAAGTCTGTTCTTTGGAATTAATAGTTCCTTAATACTGTTAGGCTGAGCAAATTCAAGGAGGCTTTTCCAGTTAAGATTCTTGCTGCATCCATGTAAGTCATCAGGCCATGTGTAATAAAGCCAATCTTCTAGGACCAACAATAATTGTTGGAGACTGTTTATGATCACAAAGTAGACAACACCATTAAAATGGTCCACAATTTAGAAATAGGTAAGAGAGATTACTGAGTGTTCTTTCATTCTGTGTGATGCTGTGCTTCCTTCACTATCGTCTGAGATATTTTACAACTCTATAAGGAAAGAGAGGTATTTTGCATATTTCTGCCTTATAGATATGCAAATAATTTTCTGTCTGGTAGAAAGTGTAACTCAGAAGTTACATTTTACAATTCTCTTAGAGAGTCAACCCTAGATTCTCAAATGAACTTTGAACCAATTATAATATCCTACCGGTTCCCTCATTAACCAATGAGGTGAGCAAAATCTTTGTTTATACTTGCACAAGAGTCTGTGATTTTGCTTTTTTTTTTTTTTAAAGTAGGCCCCACACCCAACATAGAGACCAACGCAGGGCCTACGTCACGACCCTAAGATCAAGACCCAAGCTGAAATCAAGAGTCAGCCTCTCAGTTGACTTAGCCAGCCAGGAACCCCATGATTTTGCTTTTTTTTTTTTTTTAACTGCACTGTAACAAGAAAGATAGGGAGAAATAGCAGGAGCAAAGCCTTGGAGGTGGAGCTTTACTGGACACAGGCAGAGAACAGCAAACAATTTGGAGAAGAGGAATCATTACCAGCCAGCCCACTTGAGGGCCTCTGTGTTCCAGGCACCAGCCATTACATCATTACCACCTTGACTCCTTACAACCGTGTAAAACAGATATGAACAGGAACAATGACTGCTAATTTGGGTACACAGAACTCCACTGAAACTACTGTATTACATTGCTTCTCAAGGAGAGAAGTAGAAGATTGGCTTTGGAAGAAAAGTTGAGACAGATTGTAATGATTGTTGAGTACCAGGCCAAGGAATGTGGACTCCCAGCCCTAGGCAGTAGAAGTCTCCCCAGAACCAGTGACATAAGAAAACTATCCCAGTGGGTTTACGTAGAAGTGCAACTAGGGCTGGAAAGGAAGAGATTGGGGGTATTTTACCCTCAAACAGCATGCACTGTCCCTTGCCTACCACCCACTGTAGGTTGAATTGTGTCCTCCTCAAAGATATGTTCACATCTTAACTCCTGGTACCTGAGATGTGACCTTTTTTGGAATAGGGTCTTTGCCATGTCATTAAGTTCAGTTAAGGTTGTTAAGGTGAGCCCTAATCCAGTGACTGGAAGTGTTTTAAAATGAAGGAAATTTAAGCACAGATACACAGGGGCGCCTGGGTGGTTCTGTGGGTTAAGCATCCAACTCTTAATCTGAGCTCAGGTCATGATCTTAGGGGCTGTGAGATAGAGCCCCTCATTGGGCTCTGTGCTAGGTGGGGAGTCTGCTTCAGGATTTTATATATATTATATATATATATATTATATATATATATATATAAAATATATATATATCTGCCTCTGCCCCCTGCTCCTGCACACACTCTCTCTAAAAACAAATAAACAGCAAACACAGATACACAAAAAATCCCATGTGACAAAAGAAGTGATGTACCTAGGAGACAAAGAACACCAAGGATGGCCAGGAACCACCAGAAGCTAAGAAGAAGCAAAGAAGGATCCTTCCCCAGAGACTTCAGAGAGCGTGCGGCCCTGAAAACGTCCTCATTTTGGACTTCCAGCATCCATTGCCATGAGACAATAAATTTCTGCTGCTTTAAGCAACTGTTTGCGGTTGTTACAGCAGCCCTGGGAAACTACTATAGATTTGGGGGCCAAGAAATGCGGTGCTGCTCTAAAATTACCTAACATCTAGAAGTGGTTTTGAAATTGCGTAATGGATAGAGGCGGGAAGAATCCTGAGGTACAGGACAGGAAAGGCCTAGATCTCCCTGAAGAAACTGCTGGTGGAAAGATGAACATAAGGGCACTTTGTGGTGCGGTCCCAGATAGAGGTGGGGACCAGGTTGCTAGACACCGGAGGAAAGACCGCACTTGGCACAAAGTGGCGAGAAGTCGGCTGCACTGAGTTCCACTGCAGGGTGGACAGTAGGCCGTGTAAGTGATGAACTGGAATGTTCAGCAGAGGAGGTTTTCGAGAAAAGTGTGGAAGGTGAACACCTTGCTGGTTTCTCCTTGCTGCTTCTCATAAAATGCAAGAGGAAAGAGACTGGCAACGTATCCGCCAGCAAGGAGCACCAAGATGGCCAGCAACCAGCAGAGCCCAGGAAGAAGCAAGCAAGGCTCCCTCACCTAGAGCCTGCAGAGAGAACGCGGCTCTGTGGCCATCTTGCTTTTGGACTCTGGGGGTGATGAGAAATCAAGTTCTGCTGTTTCAAGCTCGAGTTTGGGCAAATCTGCAAGAACAGGGCTAGGAGACGACTATGTCGCCTTTCTCCTCTCCTCCACCCTTCCCCCTGCCTGTGTTTTGTCCCAAAGATCCCCTCTGCAGCACACCATGCAAGCAGGGTGAATTCTCTGGACCATGTTCTTCCTCATTTCCCACCAGGTATCTGGCCCAGATGGACCACGGAAATCTCAGTGATGAGAGAAGAAAGCCTTCTCAGGAGAATTTAGATTTAAATCCTCTAAAGAATTTAGTTGTTGTCAACAATTTATATAACACCAAAACAAAAACTAAAAATTTGTTTCTTCTAAAGAGAGATAGAGGGGCACCTGGGGGGCTCAGTCGGTTAAGCGTCTGCCTTCGGCTCAGGTCATGATCTCAGGTCCTGGGATGGAGCCCCGTGTCAGGCTCTCTGCTCAGTAGGGGAGTCTGCTTCACCCTCTCTTTCTCCCGCTCCCTCCCCCTGCTTGTGCTCTCTCTCTCAAATAAATAAAATCTTAAAAAAAAAAAGAGAGAGAGGAACTTAAGGCTTGGCAGTGCAGGTAAGGCCTCCTGAACTCTTCAGGGGAACAGGCAGACTGTCCAGGTGGGGTGAGCTGAGGAGGTGATGAGCCCCCTCGGCCTAAAAGGTAAAAGCATACCCAGTCCCAGCAGCAAGAGTCAATCCCATGCTCTTACAGAATACCAAACCCACTCAAAAGAACTATTTTATCTTAATCAGCACCGAATGTCTCCCATTAATATATGAAATGCAGGCAGCGGAAAAGCGTGTGGGTCTGATTCTGCCATTATCATAATCTATGGCTTGGAGGAAACCAAAAAAAACCCAACAAAACCATAACCCCTGTGAGGCCCGGTATCTTTACGGATAAGAAGGTAGGGAAGTCCCAGATTATCTAAATTGGAGGCCAACTCCAGAGTTGTATCATAGGAGAATATTGGGGCCTCGCCCAGCGAGGACAAATCCCCGGACTCTCCCACTGGCACAAAGCATGAGCCCGCAGACCCGAACCACTTCTCACATGTTGGTTGCTTGTAGTTCTGAACCTCCATGGCGGAGCAGGGCACCGTGGTCCTCAGAGGGAGACCACGAGGGGCGCCCAGTCCTGGGCTCCTGGCTTGAGGGGTCTGGTGTGGGGGAGCAGTGCGAGGATGCACCTTCTTCTCCCACTGCTTTTGAGTCCCTGGGGCTGTAGAGTAATGGACAGTTACAGACAGTTCCCGATACCAGCTTTATTTACCACCTGGCACCAAGAGCCAAAGAAGCAAGAAGCAAGAAAACAGGCAGGTTTCTCCACCAGGTTTCGGCTTCTCTCAACACACACACAGCTCCCTTCCTTCCTCGTCCACCTAGACTTTTCCGCCCCACACCTCCAAACCCCACAGCATTTGCTTGGCAGCGCCTGGATTCTTAGCCATTCCATGGTGGAAGAGGCCCCGCTCCGGACAACAGTATCGGGGAGAGGATCCAGCCCACAGCACTCAGTGACTTGCTGGGATTTACAGGTTTGCGCAGCTGGTGCTGTTACCTTCATTCCTTTCTTTTGGTTTCAACTTAACATCGTTTGTTGCCTCACTCCGATCTTCCTGTAAAGAGAGAGCTTCTAAGTGCTTTACTGCACATGATAAATGTGATCAATAAAACGTTGACAAGGGGGCACCTGTTGACTCAGTTGGCTAAGGGTCCGACTCTTGGTTTCGGCTCAGGTCATGATCTCAGGGTCCTGGGATTGAGCCCTGCATCTGGCTCCCCACTCAGTGGGGAGTCTGCTTCTCTCTCTCTCTCTCTCTGCCCCCTACCCTGTGTTCTCTCTCTCAAATAAATGAATGAGTCTTTAAAAAAGACTTTTACAGGGATAAAGGAACGATTGTAATGTGTCTGTCAGCACACCACAGCATGACTTTTTCTTGTTGTTCCCATAATCCCCTACATTTCCGATAAATGAGCAACAGGGTGATTTATTGTAAATTCACTTCTGTACAGAAAAACATGCATCTTATCTCACCCGCAGCCATTTCCTCCCTCACCTACCCCGAGTCTGTCTTCCTTTGCACTTCGAGCTGTGGACACACAGACCACAAAGATTAGGTCACGACCCATGTCCTCTCTTTTTTTTAAGATTTTATTTATTTATTTATTTATTTGATGGAGAGAGAGAGAGCACAAGCAGGGGCAGAGGCAGAGAGAGAAGCAGACTCCCCGATGAGCAGGGAGACTGACTCAGGGTTCGATCCCAGGACCCCGGGATCATGACCTGAGCCAAAGGCAGACGCTTATGCATCAGAGCCACCCAGGCGCCCCCCCCATCTGTCCTTTTATTCCTGCCCACTGCTGTGCTCCCAGGGCACTGGAGGAGGAAGGTGGGGCTGGGAGGAATCCTGGGATGGCGATGGCACTGGTCTCTTCGCGGGACACTCTCCCCACCCCTCCGCAGGCTGGTGCTGGCCTGAGGATGAGCTGCGGGATTTCCTGGGAATCTCCAGCCTGCACCGGGGCCGGGGTCAGAGCAAGCACAGCGGTTAGCACTTTTGACTCTGACGTGCCCTGAACAAAATCGGCTCTGCTCTAAATCCCTACAGGTGCCCGCGGAGGTTGCTACCTTTCAAAATTTTAACAAATTTTAATGCAAAGCCCAAGTAGCTAAGAAACAGCTGAGCAGCCTCATTGTTTTTGACTATTATTTGTCAGGAAGAAATATAACTTGAAAATTGTGTTTACATGACTCACTTGTAAGCTGTCAAAGAGCGCAAGTGACTACTTGGAAATGGAGGGCGACGGCCGCGTTTCTCTCCCCTCTGCAAGGATGCGGTATTTGCACTTGGCGGGAGAGCAGGTCTGCACGTAATCCTGCCACCTGGCTCCCCACTCAGCGAGAGGGCCTTCAGCTACAACAGAGAACAACAAACAAAACTATACAAAATCCAGGCACCCAGGAGGAAGGAAGAAGAGGGGAGCATCAATGTGGCCGGGGTTCCATCTAAAATGACTGACGGGCTTCCACTTCCAGAACGCACCCTGAGGAACCGGGCAGGCTTCTTACTGGTGGAGAAGCCACAGCTGGTGAAAGTCAATTAAAAAAATGATTAAAGTCCATAGGAGTTCTCCTAAGGTCATATAGCAAATAAAGAAATATTCATTCAGGGGCACCTGGGGGCCTCAGTCGTTAAACGTCTGCCTTCAGCTCAGGTCATGATCCCAGAGTCCTGGGATCGAGCCCCGCATCGGGCTCCCTGCTCGGCGGGAAGCCTGCTTCTCCCTCTCCCACTCCCCCTGCTTGTGTTCCTGCTCTCGCTATCTCTCTCTCTGTGAAAGACATAAATAAAATCTTTTTTAAAAAAAGAAATATTCATTCAAAAAAATCAACTAAATCTTCGTAAAAACAGTGAGTCTATGACACCTGAGCCATGACCTGCTTCTTCCCCTCCAGCTCGTGCTCAGCTCCTCTGGAAGGAACATGCATTCTGGGCAGGTGTGGCCAAGACGATGGGGCTCCCCTCCCCTCGGCGAACCAGCAAGAGTACAGTATCTGAGGACAGCAGTGAGCATGCAACATTTCTCATCGCCTCCACGTCTGGGCTGTTGAAACTAAACTCCTGGTGGGTGCAGCCAGCAGCACCCTACTATTCCTCTACTCACTGGGCTGAGGCTGCACCCCAGGCACAGTGAGTGACCAACACTAGCGCCCCAGCTGCCCGCACCCCGCTTCCCTCAGAGGACAGCAGGTCCGTGCTGGGAGGGGCAAGCTGAAAAGACCAGGGGCCCAGGCTTCCTCTAGTGGGAAGTTTGATCAAAGGCTACTCTTGGAAACAAGGAACACTCCGGTGGGAAGCAATTTAGAGGGGCTAGGTAACCCTATGAGCGACACAAGAGAGACCACAAGCCAGCAAGTTCGCCAGAGAGAACCAGGAAAAGAAGCAGTGAAGAAGAGTCCTTTTAGGGTCACAGAAAACCTGAAAGACTGGCCACAAAAGCTATCCCTGCAGATTTAGTTCAATCAGACCGTGGGGCGATTCATGC
>NW_027679777.1:0-377 GCF_054177405.1 Leptonychotes weddellii
GTAGTGCAATTGCTGGGTCGTAGGGTAATAGAGCATCTAAATTTTTTAAGACTATTTTTTTTAGAGCAGTTTTAGGTTCAGAGCAAAATTAAGAGTAAGATACAGAGATTTTCTGTATACCCCCTGCTGCCACAGGCTCCCCCATTATCAACATCCGACATGAGGGTGGTACATCTTAACAATTGACGATCACCCAAAATCCATAGCTTACATTACAGTTCACTCTTGATGTTGTACATTCTGTTGGTTTAGACAAATGTGTAATGACAGGTATCCACCATTATAGAGTGCCCTAACAATCCTCAGTGTTCGCCTATTCATTCATCCCCTCCCTGTTCCCCTCCCCCCAACCCCTGGCAACCACTGATCTTTTTACT
>NW_027679778.1:0-377 GCF_054177405.1 Leptonychotes weddellii
TGGCTCAGTTGGTTAAGCGACTGCCTTCGGCTCAGGTCATGATCCTGGAGTCCCGGGATCGAGTCCCGCATCGGGCTGCCTGCTCGGCAGGGAGTCTGCTTCTCCCTCTCCCACTCCCCCTCCTTGTGTTCCCTCTCTCGCTGTGTCTTTCTCTGTCAAATAAATAAATAAAATCTTTAAAAAAAAAAAAAAAAAAAAACAGTAATATCTGGCAATACGAGGCAGGCCATCACGGTGCTGAGCCAGAGCCTTGACCCTCTAGGCCACCGTAGTCCCTGCCTGGCCCGCCTCACTCAGTGCCCTTACTTGCCCTGCCATTCAGGGATCCGAGTTTGCAATCCCCGACGCCTGGGCCTGGCACAGAGTAAGCCCCCAAT
>NW_027679779.1:0-377 GCF_054177405.1 Leptonychotes weddellii
AGAAGGTTGGTATTTTGTTTTGTTGATTTCACCTCCAACCTCAAAAGTGCTGGCTGGTAGTGTGCAGGATCTACACTTAGGTGTTAAAAAAAATTTACTAACCATGTATAGATTACTACTGTAAACAATTTAGCAATTAACTCCCACTGGTAGGAACTGACCAAATTCTTGATCTTAAGGAGAGAAACATCCAGAAACATAAGGAAGTTTTTTTGCTAGTTAATGTAGTCCAGTTGTGATCCCAACTACTTGGTTTTTCTACAACTTCTATGAGAAAATGACAGACCCTTGACTACTCTGGCAGCTGCTAGACTTATACTTCTCTCAAAAATGAGAACTCGTGAATATAAAGGAAAAGTAAAATTTTTTTTTTTTTT
>NW_027679780.1:0-377 GCF_054177405.1 Leptonychotes weddellii
AAGTGTATTATTTTTGGGCGCCTGGGTGGCTCAGTTGGTTAGGCGACTGCCTTCGGCTCAGGTCATGGTCCTGGAGTCCCGGGATCGAGTCCCGCATCGGGCTCCCTGCTCGGCAGGGAGTCTGCTTCTCCCTCTGACCCTCCTCCCTCTCATTCTCTCTCTCTCAAATAAATAAATAAAAATCTTTAAAAAAAAAAAAAGTGTATTATTTTTATTAAATGAAAAAAGCCTTTAGGTTTTTTGAAATTTTTATGTTTTAATATTAAGTGATAAGTAAATATCTTTAATTTAAAAAATGTATTTCCTCAACTTTCTTTCAAATTCAGATTAAGTATGATCAATGGGATTTAAAAGTTGATAATGAAACTAGTATAAAC
>NW_027679781.1:0-377 GCF_054177405.1 Leptonychotes weddellii
ACTCCTAGTCATATACATGGTTAGTAAATATTTTCTCCCATTCTGTAGGTTTGGGGATGACCTACTAGCTTCATGAACTTGGATGTTAAAGATCTCCTCAGTTTTGGGAAGTTCTCAACAATATTTAAGTTTTCTACTTTTCCCTCTCCTCCTTGTGGGACTCCAATGATGTGTAGATTGTTTCTCTTAATGGTGTCCCGTAAATCCCATAGGCTTTCTTCATTCCTTTTCATTCTTTTTTTCTTTTTGTTCCTCTTACTGGATAATGTCAAATGATCTTTTCTTGAGCTCACTGATCCTTCTGCTTGGTCCAGTGTGGTGTTGAAGTGCTCGGAACAATGAATTCTTTCATTCAGTCATTGTATTCTTTTTTTTTT
>NW_027679782.1:0-377 GCF_054177405.1 Leptonychotes weddellii
GGGCTGATTATTTTTAAGAATCTACAAACACGGGAGAAACTCTGAAAACAGAGTAGAAGTTACCCTTGTGTAAGAGAAATCTAAATTTTATAAAGGAAATTTACATTAGAAAGGGGGCCTGTACCAGGCAGTGAGCTATTTACCAGAGATCACTTTTTCATCTGAGAGACTCATCTGTAGGGCAGGGCCAACGTTTACCAAATGTTTCCACTTCTCCCCTGTCAATTGCCTTCCTCCTTTTGAATCCCCAGACCCTTATCTCTTTCCTTAGCTCTGAACTCTTGTCTATAAGCCTCAATCTGCTGGCTGCATTCTGAGTCTCGTATCTTTGTGGGGCTCCTATAGGTACTAATGTGTATATAATTACATTTTTTTTT
>NW_027679783.1:0-377 GCF_054177405.1 Leptonychotes weddellii
CCTCCCCACCACCTTGCTGCTCCTTCAGGGGGCGCAGGCTCGGGGTTGGGAATCCGAGGAGTGAGGCCAGGGCCACTCTGAGACGGAACCGCTCCTCCAGGCGGCCTGGCCAGCCTGAGGTGTAGCCTTGCTCTCCCGCGCCGAGCCGGAGGCTCCTGAATCCCCAGGCTCCTCCCACCTGGAGCCTCCCAGTAGCCACCCCGTTAGGGCCAGGAGCTTGACCTGAGCCATGGCCTGTGTGTGTTCCAGGCAGGGGCCGAGATCTCGACTGTGAACCCTGAGCAGTACTCCAAACGCTTCAACGAGTTCATGTCCAACATCCTGACGTAGTTACCTTCTACCTTCAGCCAGAGCCAGAGAGCCGGATGTGGGGTCGG
>NW_027679784.1:0-377 GCF_054177405.1 Leptonychotes weddellii
CCAGAGCCAGAAATCTCCGAGAGAGCCCTGGGCAAGGCACAGAACCACTCCCCCCACACCATGCACCCAGCCACCCACTCTGGCTCTGGGATTCCATGTGGGCATGGCTGACATCTGTCAGCTGTTCCCTGCCCCACCACCTGGCTACTTGCCTCAGATGGGCCAAAGGTGCAAGGGTGGCCTGGGAGAGGAAAATGGGTAGAGGTTCTGGAAGGCCAAAGAAGTAATTGACTCCTCTTGTAATTAGGAGTGGTGTGGGATCCCCGTGGCTTGCTTATGACTTGAAACGCAGAACCAGAGCTGCTGAGCCATGCGTGACAGATAGGAGTCATAACCATCACGAACAGCTCATGTTCACTGAGCGTGTACTATGCGCT
>NW_027679785.1:0-377 GCF_054177405.1 Leptonychotes weddellii
GGGGGGGAATCGGAGGGGGAGAGGAACCATGAGAGACTATAGACTCTGAGAAACAAACTGAAAGTTCTAGAGGGTAGGGGGTGGGGGAATGGGTTAGCCTGGTGATGGGTATTAAAGAGGGCACCTACTGAATGGAGCACTGGGTGTTATATGCAAACAGTGAATCATGGAACACTATATCAAAAACTAATGATGTAATGTATGGTGATTAACATAACATAATAAAATAAAAAAAAAAGAGGCTCCCATTCACCATATTTGGGGAATTTGGATATCTAATTAATTATGATATTAAGAGATTATAACTTATTGAGTGAAATGAGAGTCCTTGAATCAGTACTTCCTTATAATAAATGAATAATATATACAGGAGAAAA
>NW_027679786.1:0-377 GCF_054177405.1 Leptonychotes weddellii
TCCCAAGGGCTCCCGGGGACCCAGCCCTGTGACAGCAGTGATCCGCAAGGTGGCAATTCCCACCTCATGGGACCCTCTGGGGGAGACCAAGTACCCAGACAGTTCCAAGGCCCAGCAACCCAGGGGGTGAGTCAGAGGCTGTGGGACACACAGCATACTGGATTGACAGCATCCCCCAAAATTCATGTCCACCCAGGTCCTCAGAACGGGACCTTACTCGAAGACAGGGTCTTTGTGGATGTGACCAGTTAAGGATGGAGATGAGACCGTCATGGATGTAGGGTGGGCCCGGCCCCCGTGACCGGTGCCCTCGTAAGAAGAGGGACATCTGAACACACGCAGAGGGAGGACAGCCGTGTGACAATCGAGGAGGCAGA
>NW_027679787.1:0-7519 GCF_054177405.1 Leptonychotes weddellii
AGGTGGAGCCACTAAGGTGTTTTTCTGTTTCAGTGCTTATTTAATCCCAGGGGAAGGTTAAGATTCAGGGGCCTATAGGCAGGAGAAAAGCCTAACTAAATTTTGGTCAAGTTCAGTAAGAAGGAGTTTTGTCCAGATTGGTCCGGTGACACATAGTTAAGCTAAACACTTAGGAAACTAAGAATGGGAATTTGGAGGATCTGTCCTTGGCCTTATCCTATGTAAACAAGGGTATCATCCTCAAGTCTTATCTAATTCGCCAGGGGAAGGGTGGCTCTCTGCAGTAAACCACTTCCTGAAACACAAAAGGGTGGGAGCTTCTTAATCATCATAATTTTCAAGGAGCACAGGGCTTAGGTAAATTTCAACAGTGTCAATAATATGAGGGATTATGAAAATGCACATAATGTTCTGTTACTGTCTTTTTTTTTTAAAGATTTTATTTTTATTTATTTGAGACAGAGAGAATGAGAGAGAGAGAGCACATGAGAGGGGGGAGGGTCAGAGGGAGAAGCAGGCTCCCCGCCGAGCGGGGAGCCCGATGCGGGACTCGATCCTGGGACTCCAGGATCATGACCTGAGCCGAAGGCAGTCGCTTAACCAACTGAGCCACCCAGGCGCCCCCTATTACTGTCTTAACTATCCAGATTGTGTATGTCTTCTTAATATGTCACTGAACTTTCAAAATCAATAAATTCTTATAAAATTTGATTTAAGGATTTCCATCTATAACACTCAGGTTTAGAAATATAAGAAGGGAATTAAAATGAATAACAATAATTTGTGGCTTTCATCAGTATCCAAAAAATAAAAAAGATCATAATTAAATACAACCAAATGAAGAAGTTAACATAGATTTTAAATGCTGAAATTAAAA
The DNA here is from genome assembly GCF_054177405.1 of Leptonychotes weddellii. Lineage (NCBI taxonomy): Eukaryota > Metazoa > Chordata > Mammalia > Carnivora > Phocidae > Leptonychotes > Leptonychotes weddellii. The sequence continues at coordinate 878 of NW_027679787.1, forward strand.
AAAAAAAGAGTGAAATCACTATTCCTATGGATATACACATATTCAGTAGAAAATTGGCTCAACTTTTTCATATTATTCTCATGAAGTTGAAAGATAATAAAACAGTCATGGCTTCCAACCTTAGGATTACAGTTCCGTTTTTAATATTTCCATTCCAGTGGCTTTAAGCATAATGAAAATTTAACAATAATTAATGGATCTTTAAAATTGTTCTTCAGTTGAAGGCATATGCTAATTACATTTCTGTCAGGATAGAGGCAGGGGAAGTGTGCGGAGAGGAGATCCAGAAGAGCTCGACCATGGTGTGAACATCTATGAATAGCTCTTTCAGCGGCAGGTGCACATAGTCTGTGAATGCTTGATATTAATAGTGATTTGCTCATAAGAATGTTTACTTTCAACTGGACCTATGACTAAATTTTAAAGCATGTACTTCATGACTAAGAAGGCAATTATTCTGTCAGGCTCACTATCAGGAGATAAATGATTAGCAGTTTAAAGGTGTTTTTTGGGGGTTTTGGGGGAGTTTTTTGTTTGTTTGTTGAACTCTCTGAAGCTGTTATTTAAATTACACTTTATTTTATTATCTTGACTCCTAACAATGCCAAATACATCTCCCATTTCAGTTCTCTTTCCCCTTAAATCTTATCTGCCCTTTTGCTTTATTTCAAGCAGTAAGTCTGTTAAATACTATGCACAGAGTCCACAAATTGCTACTAGAAGTGACTGTTTATTGCTGTTAAAAATCAATTGCATGTTAGATATTTAAATCTGAAAATTTTGGACATACTATATATTTTGGCTCTGAAATGATAATCCATATAACCCTTTTTTTCATAGAGTTATAGAAATAAATATAGAAATAAATATGTTAAAGAAAATGATGATAGTTGAACATTGGAATTAGCATCAGTGATCTTAAATAAGCATAAGCAATGTTTCTTTTTCAATATAATAATTTCTTAAAGTCTTAAGTAAGAAGGCCCACATTTTAAATTTCAATACAGTCAATAAGGCTTTATAGAAGAGTGAATGAAACTTTGTACTTGAGAATAAAAGGGTACAGTATTTCTGGTTTTGTCATTTCATGATAAGTAACCTTTATCAGTTTTTTTAAAATTTTTTAAAATATATGTCAAATGGGAGTACAATCTAGTTGATAACATTGTCGTGAATACTAAATGAAATCATGTATCTCGCAGAGCTATTGAGATAATTTCTGATATCAGTAATATTAGTTTAAATTGTTATACATATCCCAAGAGTCCTACTTCATCTTTAATGAAAATGATGTATTTATGTATTTGATAAAAAATGGTTGCCTCATTAAATACAATATTTAAATTATAAACTGGTCATTCCTAATCAGAATTCCAGAATGCCTTTGAGCACTGAGCAGATCTGAGCAGATTTCCCCTAATAGTGCAGTTCTAGATGCAAAAGCTAGTATACTTTTACATAATATCCAAATCACTCTGAGTGCTCCTTTGCTATTATTTTTATAAATGCTACTAATCAGAGTCCATTCATTCTTCATTCTTGTATAGCTGCAATACGATATCCTATCTTCCCCATGCAACTCCTCCCAAACTTTAAAATCCCAGACATGTTCACCTGGCAAGTCTTCTGCTAAAACTACAACTGGGAATATTGTAGTCCCTAAAGGGTACTTGAATTAGCAACCCTGGCAACAAAACACCATGACCCCAGATTGGGGTCTTCACGGACACAGTGAAGGCAACTTCCAGGCAGTCTGACCCTTCCATAATGCCCAATAATTAGCCCAAATATTGCCAGCCAGTAGCATTCAGAGACTTTATTTTCCTGATGTGTGACAGAAATTTAAGTTTTAAAACCTTTAAAAACTTTTTAAAAACCTATCTTATTTTCTCTAGGGCATTATCATAGAGAGTGTGTTGGATCTGCTTTCCTGGGCTGCACAATAAAATTTATATGCTCAATCTTTGGATCCAGAGTCTTTTTATTTCCTTTATAACACCCCACACATTCTTAACATATGTTCTATCTGCTTACATTGCCTTTTTCCAGTGCCATTCCTATTCAACCTTCACATTTTGGATCAAATATCTTATCTGGGAAATTTTATAGGATATCTCTAGACAGTTTCTAAAGCATTTATCATTCTCTTATAACAGTTATTGTACTTTACTATTTATGAAGATGATGAACCCCTGGATTCTTGTATCACTTTTGAATCTCCATAACTTACCAGAGTACCTGGCACAGAGAAGATACCCAATCAATATTGGCCAAATGCATGTGGATTTAGGAGGTGTTTATTTTGGATCTACCATGTGACAGATGCTGTTTTAGGTACTATCAATTGAGCCTTTAACCAGTTTATTTGCATGTATATTTGTTCATTTTAACCTTCATGGGGTTCATAGTTGGCCTGCTCATCCCAGGAATGTTGGTGTTTCAGTTTTGTAAGGGTTAGATGCTAATGGTCCTTCTTTGTGTGAACTCAGTTCTGATGAGTCCCTAGAGATCTGTAACTTTACCAGTTTGAACATATGATAAACTCTGGTCCTGGGACTGTATAGTTAAGTAGGAAAATAGAAGCCTTCTATTCTAAGGTACTTGAAGAGAACAGAAAAATGCCCTGAGAGGGGGTAAAAGCAAACATAGTAATGATCAGTCCAAAGACCCTAGTTGATTGGTGAGTACACCAGGCAAAAATCCTCCAACACAGAGCAGATTTGTTCTAGATTACACCAGTGAAGCAAATGTTATAAATTCGAAAATGAGTCTCCTAACTTACTCAATATATAAAATAAATAATAAAGGTGTTAGTCTTCTCCCCTTTCATATCCTGAAAGCCAACCAAGATATCCTTGGGTTGGAGAATCACTATTGGAAAATCATAATGTATGATTTGCATTTGTGTATGAACAGAAATAGAGTTGTCATACGGATTTTGTTAAACTATGAAAATGAGGACATTAGTTTTAACATGTTAAATTGACTTATTGGTGGAGTATCCTTGTATAAACCAGGGAGATAACTTTCCTTACATTTCTCAGCCACTTTAAGAAAGGCTCTCCAATTCTGTCCCTACACATCTCTCATTGTGTTTCCTACCATCTATCTTCACCTTTTTTTTTTTTTTTTTTTTTTTAAGTAGGCTCCATGCCCAGTGCAGAGCCCAACGTGGGGCTTGAACTCTCATCCGTGAATTTGATACCTGAGCTGAGATCAAGATTCAGATTCTTGACCAATTGATCCATCTATCTTTACTTCTTTCTTTTTTTTTTTTTAAGATTTTATTTATTTGACAGAGAGACACAGCGAGAGAGGGAATACAAGCAGGGGGAGTGGGAGAGGGAGAAGCAGGCTTCCCGCGGAGCAGGGAGCCCGATGTGGGACTCGATCCCAGGACCCCGGGAACATGACCTGGGCTGAAGGCAGACGCTTAACGACTGAGCCACCCAGGCGCCCTATCTTTACTTCTATGGCAAAAATTCAATACTGCCATTTCTCAACCAGACTACTGCAACCGCCTTCTAACAGAACTCCCTAATTTCAGTCTGATACCTTTGCAAGGTCTCCTCCACACCAGCAGCTCTTGACTAAGGTGTAACGATACCCTTGAACCAGTACAGGGTAAAGGGATAGAATCACCGTTACTGCTTTACAGGAATTCAAAATGACCCAAAGATTATGCAGTGGCTCATGCTGTATTTCTCCTTAACATCTTTTAATTGCCTTTAATTTGTTATATGACAAAATGCAAACATTTTTTCATGATCCATTTGTCAAAATAGGCTAGGTTGTCATGTTTTATAAATTACCCCCAAATCTCAGGGGATTAACCAATAAAATATTAATTTTTTCACTCATACAAATCTAACGTGGGTCAGATACTGCCTTCATCTATAACTCTGCAGTATGGATTCTTGGTGTCTTCCAAGGTAGCTACAAGTGAAAGAAAGAGCCTGAGAAAAGCACATTTGTCTTTAACTGCTTAGGACCAGAAGTGATTGTTGTAGATCAACTTTATGTGACATATGCATGTAACATGTGTGACTTTTATATCATTGCTACATTAAATTATTTGGATTGAATCTAATCCCAGGTTCATAGAAGAAGAGGCTGGGAAATAGAGTCTTCTTAAGTACCCACAAAGAGTACAATGAAATGAGATTGTTAAATGCATAGCATTGTATTTTTCATATCGGGTACCCAAAACCTTTCTTGATTTACCCTGTTTTTAAGCTTCATATTTCCCCATTTTTTAAACATTATTTAAACATTTTTTCTGACATTTTCAAACATTTTAAAATATTTTGTTGTTATTCCAGCCATTACTGAGTACACTGAAGTGCATCATGCTATATGATTTTATTACTTAGAAAATGCCTGGGGGCGCCTGGGTGGCTCAGTCGGTTAAGCGACTGCCTTCGGCTCAGGTCATGATCCTGGAGTCCCGGGATCGAGTCCCGCATCGGAATCCCTGCTCAGCAGGGAGTCTGCTTCTCCCTCTCCCGCTCCTCCCTCTTGTGCTCTCTCTCTCTCTCTGACTCTCTCTCTCAAATAAATAAATAAAAATCTTAAAAAAAAAAAAAGAAAAGAAAATGCCTGAAATGCCATCTTAACTACTCTCTCGCTCCTCTGTTTTCTACAAAAATCTCATACATTTTTAAGATTAAGTAATTTTCCATTCTCAAGCCTATAGCTACAGAATCTAAGAGTTGTTACCTGAAAGTTTATTTATGGTATGGTGTGCTGAAGACAAGAAAAATTAGTCAGTTGTATAACATAAGAGAAAGAACAAAAGAAGGAAGGGAGGAGGAAAAAGGACAAAAACAAAAATATCAGATTTTCTGTCGGGCTGGATAGGGAAGAAGAACATACATAGGAATTAGAAGTCAAGAATGTAGGGAAAATAGGGAAAGAATAATATGGTAAAAATTATTTTAGTCAGTGTTCAACCAGAGAATGTAAAACTAATAGGAGATTAAATATATAGATGCAGATATAGATAGATATAGTTGTAAATGAGAGAGAGATTTATTACAGGACATTACTGTATACAATTGTAGTTGCCCAAGTAAGCCGGAAATTCACAGGTATGCAGTGAGGAAGGAATGATTTAAGGGAAGGGAGAACAATTGAGGTCCAGCTGCTGCTTCATGCAGCTCAATGGAGTGAGTTAGCAGATTTGTAACAATGAAGTGATTGTTAAGGTACCAGAATGTAGAAATATTTGACAATCTCCTTTTCTTCTTAAGGATTCTAATCACCAATTGTAATTCTGATCAACAATTCGATTTTTCCCCACACATCCAAACAATTCTCCCAAACCAGCTGGGTGTCTTATAATTCAGCTCAGTTCTGACATCATCTACTTGATAGCATCAGGTCCCACAGGTAAAATCTCACTCCTACAAGACTGCACCTACCCCCTCAACTTCAGATGTCAGTCAAAAGTCCAGAGTATCACCTGTGTTTTGCCCTCCAGGCTATAGATTATGGTTCCAGTGACCTATATAGATATAGGTTCCAGTGACCTCCTCCTTGGGTTCTGTTTACTTACTAGAACAGCTCACAGAACTCAGAGAAATGTTTTACTTACTAGACGATCAGTTTATTATAAGAGGATATAACTCCAGAATAGCCAGAAAAAAGAGATGCATAGGGCAAGGTGTGCGGAAAAGGTACAGAACTTCCATGCCCTCTCTAAGGGTACCACTCTCCCCAAATCCATGTGTTCACCAACCTGGAACCCCCCTCCTTTTCGTTTTTTATGGAAGCTTCATTACATAAGCACAATTGATTAAATCATTGGCCCTTGGTGACTTATTCAACCTCTAGCCCTTCTTCTTTTCCTGGAGGTTAAGGATGTGGGACTAAGAGTCCCAACCTTCTAATGATTGGTTCTCCTGGCAACCAGCCCCCATTCCTAGGTGGGATCCAAAAGTTACCTCATTAATATAACAAATACACTTTTATTTTTCTCATCATAGGAAATTTCAAGGGTCCTATTAGCTCTGTGCTAATAACATTTAGTAGGTATTTTTAAAATTCTGCAGCCTCTTGATCTTGTCAACCTAAAAGCAAGAAACCTGTTCAAGAGACAAAGCATTTATTTGGGATCAAAGAATTCTAATTTAAGGTACACTGATTTGGGTAGAAATCCAAATAGTGTCCTGATTATAGGAGGTAGACTCATGGGTTTTATGGAAAAAAAGAGAAGATTAGGTAAGTTGTTTTAAAGAGTTCATTAGTATTGACAAGCACAATTAGATTTGTATTTAACTGATTGATCAGGAAGAGTGGTTGCTAGGCAAAAGTTTACTTTTATCAATCTTTTCAAGCAGGATTTTCTCATTCTTGTTAACTTCTTGGAGTGTTGGTGATTTGGCCCAGTTCAAAGTTTTCAAAAAATAGATGATACAAGAAAGTTGCTCTAAAATGATTGCTCTGGGCTCTATTTTAAAAATGACTCTACCTAGGACATTTTTCACAATACATGGAACTTGTGTTGCCTGCAAGTTCAACATTTTCCACACTGTATTATCTTTTGAAACATGAAAGCCAGCCAGCATTCGCCAAAAAGAATTTGAAATTTTCTTGATCCTGGATAATGCCTCTGCTAATTCCCTTGACTTTTTTTTTTTT
>NW_027679788.1:0-377 GCF_054177405.1 Leptonychotes weddellii
TGTCTGCCTGGCTGCTGGTGAAACATGCAACTCTTGATCTTGGGATTATGAGTACGAGCCCCACATTTGGTACACAGATTACTTAAAAATATTTTTTTAAATGGTGGCTTATCGGGGAAAGGGAATGAGAATACAAAAATAGAAAGAAAAATATATTCATACCAAAAAACTAACCCCATGAAAACTTGAAAGAAAAAAAGTACAAGGGTATTATTTGTATTAGTATTTGTATTTAGTATTTAATAAAATTTGTTTATGAAATCATCTGGGCCTGGTGCTTTTATGAGGAAGGATGATTCTTTGACAACTTCCTTAATTTCAACCAAGGTCATTGGTCTCTCTAAATCTCTGTTCTGTGATCAGTTTTGATTTCTTAT
>NW_027679789.1:0-377 GCF_054177405.1 Leptonychotes weddellii
TAAGCTTCTGGATATATCTTGAAGGGAGAGTGAGATGGATTTGCTGATAATCAGATGGAGGATGGGAGAGTAAGAGTGAAGTCAAAGATGCCTTTGGGGTTTTTGACTTGAACAACTGGGAAAATGACACTGGCATTTACTGAGATGGGAAAGGCAGAGAGAAGCAGGTTTTGGAGGGGAAGCAATAGCGGTTTCAGACGAATTAAGTTGGAGATGCCTATTAGATATTATAGATGTTTAAGAAGCATTTGGATATGGTCCAGGCTCCAGAAAGAACTTTGTTGGAGATAATACATTTGACAGTCATCAATGCTGAATATTGATCTTACCAAAGATTACAATACAGCTATAATGGCAGGAAGGTGGGCCGAAAAAGC
>NW_027679790.1:0-377 GCF_054177405.1 Leptonychotes weddellii
CTTTCAGGCTAGATAGGTCTATGCTGTATTTTTCCCTGGGAAAGACTGGTATTTTCCTTTTTATAGTTCATATGTAGCAAGGTCAAGCTTGGATCTACTTGACTTTTTCTCTTTGTGAGCAGTAAGTCTCCTGTAACCAAGGCAACTGATATTGGCTCTGGTTACCTCTTCCATATTTGTGCACGGTCCAAGATTACCTTCACAGCCAAAATGAATATCTTTGATAACTTCAGAGCTCCAGCCAATATAGACAATCATGGGAAGGCCTTTTCTAAATAAGGGGAGAGACTTTACATTCTCCTTGTTTTGTTTAATTCAACAAGCTTTTTATTCTGGAATAATTTCAGATTTATAGTAAAGTGGAAAAGACAATACAC
>NW_027679791.1:0-377 GCF_054177405.1 Leptonychotes weddellii
CCCTTTCCTTTTCCTTTTTCTTTCTTTTTTGGCTACTGCGTCTCTACCTCCCCACAGGTGTTCACTGTGTTGGCTGCATCATCCTGAAACTGGAAGCCTCCCAGCTCTTCACTTCCTTGCTGGCCCGCCACAGAGCCTCAAATCCCCGCGTTAGCATCGTTCCTTCATAGAGGGGTTTATATCTTAGGAGGGAGTACCCTGATACATGCAAATAGGATGCTTCTGAAGGGCAACCCATCAATCTCTCTTTATCATTCCATATCCACGGGAATGTGTTTTCCAGGTTGGGGGACTGGGGTTTAGAATAAGGCAGGAAGAGTAAGGAAAGATACAACGTGCCATGCAAGAACATCCAGAATGGGAAGCCTGTGCTGTCA
>NW_027679792.1:0-377 GCF_054177405.1 Leptonychotes weddellii
GGTGGCTCAGTTGGTTAAGCGACTGCCTTCGGCTCAGGTCATGATCCTGGGGTCCCTGGATCGAGTCCCGCATCGGGCTCCCTGCTCGGCGGGGAGTCTGCTTCTCCCTCTGACCCTCCTCCCTCTCATGCTCTCTGTCTCTCATTCTCTCTGTCTCAAATAAATAAATAAAATCTTTAAAAAAAAAAAAAAAAAAAGACAAGTACATTTACAAGAAGAGAATTGCTCTTTGTTAAAAGAAACTATGAAAGTGGGGTGCATTTATGTTGTTTTGCTTATGCCACAGTCGTAATTGTACTAATGCCGACTTGACAACCTTTCTGAGGACTGCGAATCTTACAGGAAGAGGAAACAAAAAGGTTTATGTTCCTCGCATA
>NW_027679793.1:0-377 GCF_054177405.1 Leptonychotes weddellii
CCTTCAGCATCAGTCTCAGCACTGGGACTGAGTCCTCACCTCGGGCATGTTCTTTTCATGGGTCTGCAGGGAGGCAGCCATGCTGTTTCTAGGATTTGGTACCATTTCAATATCATGGGTGATCAAGTCTCCGAGAAGCCGAGAGGAGGGAATCAGAAGGCTGCGAGAGGCCCGGCTGGCAGAGCCCCAGCACCAACCCTCCCCACGTTACCATCCCTAAGTCTCCTTCCCAGACAGGCCCCTCTGCCCTCAGCTGCCCCAGAATTACTGCTGTAGGCATATCAGGGGCAAAGAGGACCCTCTGGATGTTAAGAGATTGCTGGGAGACTACATATCGTTTGTTCATGGTCAGCTGCAGAGTTAGAGATGGGGTCAGT
>NW_027679794.1:0-377 GCF_054177405.1 Leptonychotes weddellii
CCTGAGATTAAGAATTCCTCATATCAGTGAGGTCATATGATACATGTCTTTCTCTGATTGACTTATTTCGCTCAGCATAACACTCTCCAGTTCTATCCACGTCATTGCAAATGGCAAGATTTCATTCCTTTGGATGGCTGCGTAATACTCCATTGTATATATATACCACATCTTCTTTATCCATTCATCTGTCGTCGGACATCTTGGCTCTTTCCACAGTTTGGCTATTGTGGACATTGCTGCTATAAACATCAGGGTGCATGTACCCCTTTGGATCCCTACATTTGTATCTTTGGGGTAAATACCCAGTAGTGCAATTGCTGGATCGTACAGTAGCTCTATTTTCAACTTTTTGAAGAACCTCCATAGTGTTTTCC
>NW_027679795.1:0-377 GCF_054177405.1 Leptonychotes weddellii
TTTTTTTTTTAAAGATTTTATTTATTTATTTGAGACAGAGAGAATGAGAGAGAGAGAGCACATGAGAGGGGGGAGGGTCAGAGGGAGAAGCAGGCTCCCCGCCAAGCAGGGAGCCCGATGCGGGACTCGATTCAGGGACTCCAGGATCATGACCTGAGCCGAAGGCAGTCGCTTAACAAACTGAGCCACCCAGGCGCCCCAAAATTTCATTACTTTATCAGCTTAGAGCCAAAGCATCAAAAACTGTAGTCAGGGCTAATCTATTTCTCTCTGCTTCTAAAAGCTGCCTCAAATAGTCTGGCAAAAAAGCCCAAAAATGAAAATTAGTTGTTCAGATTAATTCCCTTCCCCAGGAAAGATCTTTGTACTGTATTTAA
>NW_027679796.1:0-377 GCF_054177405.1 Leptonychotes weddellii
GGGTGGCTCAGTTGGTTAAGCGACTGCCTTCGGCTCAGGTCATGATCCTGGAGTCCCGGGATCGAGTCCCGCATCGGGCTCCCTGCTCAGCGGGGAGTCTGCTTCTCCCTCTGACCCTCCTCCCTCTCCTGCTCTCTCTCTCATTCTCTCTCCCAAATAAATAAATAAAAAATCTTTAAAAAAAAAAAAAAAAAGAAGGACCTGCAAGGTTCCCCAGGGTCAGTTTATAATATAGGCACAAAAGAGTTGAATGAATGAGTATAATCTTATAAACAGAATCTTTACTTAGCCTGAGAACTAAGGATCTTTCCAATCAAAACAGCTAATACCAGCCTTATGGAAAGTATCAATCTGGGATAAACCAGCTCTGCTTTTGC
>NW_027679797.1:0-377 GCF_054177405.1 Leptonychotes weddellii
GCCTGGGTGGCTCAGTTGGTTAAGCGACTGCCTTCGGCTCAGGTCATGATCCTGGAGTCCCGGGATCGAGTCCCGCATCGGGCTCCCTGCTCAGCAGGGAGTCTGCTTCTCCCTCTGACCCTCCTCCCTCTCATGCTCTCTGTCTCTCATTCTCTCTCTTGCAAATAAATAAAATCTTAAAAAAAAAAAAAAATTAAAACGAAAAACTTCAGTTGGACAGAACATACCAGAACCAAACATTAAATGGACAGTGAAAACAGGCATTTTCCAAAAACAGTACAAATGTCCAATAAACGGCTACAAAGATGCTCGACCTACAGGTAAGTAGGAAAATGTAAGTTAAAAGAACAATTACAGTCCATGCGCGCTTCTACGGC
>NW_027679798.1:0-7519 GCF_054177405.1 Leptonychotes weddellii
AAGAATTAATTCCTTTTACCCCTATTCCTGAAGGATATTTTTTTCTGGATATAGAACAGGTTTGGGAGGTTTTTTTTGGGGGGGCGCTTTTTTTTTCTCTTGTAGTACTTAAAGATATTTTTTCCACTGTTTTTTGACATCTGTTCTTTCTGATGAGAAATCCATTGTCATTCAAATCATAGTTTCCAAATATGGAATGTACCTTTCAACTCTAGCTTCTTTCAAGATGCTTTTATATTCAGGTTTCAGCAGTTTTATTATGATCTGTCTAGGCATGGTTGTCTTTGAATTTTTCCTGCTTCTGTTTGCTAAAATTCCATGTATTTAAATCACAATTGGGTAGTTTTATGATCATTATTTTAAAAAATTATTTCCCCCATCCCTTTCCCCTCTCTTATCATAATAACCAATTACATATATTTTAGACCTTTTGATATTGTGTGACAGGTCACTGAAGCTCTGTCCATGTTACTCACTCTCATTTCTCATATTCCTCAGTCAGTGTGTTGTCAAGTACTCTGACTGTCTCCTATCATCTCCATTCTGCTATTAAGTGGGGAGAGAGGTCTTATTTCAGGTATATAGTATTTTCTAGTTCTAAAATTTCCATTTGCTTATTTTTGTAATTTTGTTTTCTCTACTGAGAAATCCTATCTTCTGTTCCTTTTTAGTTATTTTCCTTTACTTTATAGAGCATAGTCATAAAAGCTTCCTGAAAGTCTCCAGTAATTTCAACATCCGTGTAATCAATGGGTTTGGCCTCTGTTGAATGTACCTATCCCTTAGAGTTGCTCACATATTCCTCATTCTTTGTATGGTGGGTAGTTTTGCACTGTGTCTTGGATTTTCTGAATATTCTGCTGTGTTCTCAGACCCACTATGGAGAATGGTGATGTTTTTGTTTTAGAAGACAACCTGGTCAGTTTCCGTCTGTAAATTCTGTTTCATCTTCTGTGCCCCATGGCTAAATCTCTGCTCTGTTGGTTTGAGTCTTCCCCAAACATGTTCAGCGGTTCGGATGAGACCTTGCTGGGACAGGTACAGAACTGGAGAACCCCTTCTCTGGTTGTCTCATCTCTGGCTTTCCCTCTCATACCCTCTATCCCCCAAGGGCTCCTTTCCGTGTTTCTTTTGGCCAAAACGACATGACCTTTATTACCTTCTTCATGCCATTTCATGAGAAAGAAAAAATGCATTATAAAAAAGAAATTGGAAACTATCCTCTTTGTAGGCTCTATCTCCAGCTTTTGGCTCCCTCCACGACTGACTTGTTTTTGTTTACTTTTGGGTCCTCAGATGGTTTTTTAAAAAATATTTTGTCCAGGGTGCCTGGGTGGCTCAGTTGGTTAAGCGACTGCCTTCGGCTCAGGTCATGATCCTGGAGTCCCGGGATTGAGTCCCACGTCGGGCTCCCTGCTCAGCAGGGAGTCTGCTTCTCTCTCTGACCCTCCCCCCTCTCATGCTCTCTATCTCATTCTCTCTCTCAAATAAATAAATAAAATCTTTAAAAAAAAAATTTAAAAAAAAATATTTTGTCCAAATATATTAACTATAGTCAGTGAAGGGTTCCACCATGGCAAAAAGTAGAACTCACGCATGAGTTTTAATTTCAATTTTAAAAATTTGCATTTTATATCTAGAATTTGTATATTTACTTTTATGAGACTTGCTTTTACTTCGTTTTTACTTTTATTGTCCTTTTATCTTTGTTCATGTTTTTAAATCCCTTTTAAAAAAACCTTATATTGAAGAAATTTGGCAGATAAATGGAAAGGAGATGTAGGATAGCTAGATGAACTGTTTGCTCAAGAGAAGGTTTTTTTGGATAAGAGGAAGACTTTTTTATATTTTAAGGCAAAGAGGAAAAGGGTCAGACTGGGATGAAGGGGAACTCTGGCAGGGGTGGGGGGAGTGCAGGAGGTCTTCCCAGGTCTGGAAATCTGGTTAAGTCCCTTTTTAAATTTCTTTAATGTTTGTCAATATCTTCAGTATTGGAGACCTAGTTCTTTGCTCTTCAATTTCTATTGAATTAGGTTTTGGAATGCTCTGCAACTTTATATATATATTTTTTATTATGTTCAATTAGTCAACATATAGTACAACATTAGTTTTTGATGTAGTATTCAACAATTCCTTGGTTGCATATAACACCCAGTGCTCATCACATCACGTGCCCTCCTTAATACCAATCACCCAGTTACCCCACAACCCCACCCCCCTCCCTCTCTAACCCTGTTTGTTTCCCGGAGTCCAGAGTCTCTCATGGTTTGTCTGCCTTTCTGATTTCTTCCCCTTCAGTTTTCCCTCCCTTCTCCTATGGTCCTCTGTGCTATTTCTTATATTCCACATATGAGTGAAACCATATGATAATTGTCTTTCTCTGATTGACTTATTTCACTTTGCAAATGGTAGGTATTCATCCTTTCTGACAGCTGAGTAATACTCTACAAGCATTTGGACACACAAACACACAGGGTCATTGTTCCACAACATTCTTGAAGAAGAGGAGACAATGCAGTCCAAAAAGTACATGACCACAAAGAAACTCATGAGTCACAGAATGGTCTTGATGGCTTTTTTTTCTGAGGAGGCTTTTGGAGAAAGACTGGTGCTGTGAAGATGCTGGGTCTGACTCTTAAGCTGATACAAAAGAATCACCATGTACCCACTTGAGAGGGCCATGAGCCCCATCAGGGAGACTTCTTGGAATGTCACCAGTGCAAAATATATGTACCTAAGGAAGTAACTCATGGGACAAAGTGAGCAGGATTCAGTGACAAATAGAAGATGGGCCAAGGTCACATTGGGGGGCAATAGTGGACATTAAGAAATGACCACTAATGGCCATATTAAAGACTCATAGGAAGAGAATGCAGTGTATGTTTTGATGTGATGATTTATGTATGAACTCTGCTAAATAGGAGCTTCTGGGACTTCAGATGGCCTGGGTGACACTCAGCAGGCAGGTGGTACAAAAAAATAGGCCCCTCATCAATCTGTACAAATAGATAACTGATTTACATTTTATGTCATCCCCAACTTTTTTGGGACCCAAAGATGTCTGTAGCCATGAACCCCATGTTTAGTAGCACGACTACATGGATTAAGGCCAAGTGACCAATGATCAGGTCGGTTGGCTTAGGCCTGTGCTCAAGAAACAGGGTGTTGAAGTGGAAGACAAGAAGGATGGTATTGACTGTGATCCCAATTCTAACTTCAGAGAAAAAGGCATTCCTTATGTCAATAAAACTGGAAAGTTTGTTATTTTTATTCATCTTTATGGTGGAAAATGAGCATGTAGTAAATGCCTGAGGAGAAGCTCAAGAAAAACTATCACAAATATGAACAACACCATCAGTTCAACCAGCACTATTGCCATCCTCAAAATAGGTGGAGTAATCTCAATGTACTGCTTCCTACCCTTTAGTGAATTTAATGTGATCTGACATTTGGTACAAGCGTGACCCTGAGCAGCCACTTCCACACATCTGAGCTTTGGTTATCTTGCATGTAAAACAAGGATAACTATAATACCTATATCCTAAAGATATTATGAAAATAAACAGATTAAGTCAATATACCAGACATGGACAAGTACCTGATGCATACGAATTGTCATAGAAATGTTAGCTATTATTTTTATTATTATTTAGTTCTTCATACATATGACTTAGGAGAATTGATGCAATTCTCTAATAATTCCCTACCTCTGTCCCTGCCTAGAGAGAGGAGAAACAATTACCAAAATAATAGATCACTTTAATAAATTATGTTCATAGGGCACTGGTGGAATTTTACTCTTTTCTCAGAATCCCCCAAGACAATTTCACATCTTATGCATTTTTCATTATCATACCAGAGGTGGGGGGAACACTTTTAAGTGAGCAGAATCAAGTTATCAATCATTTGCAGGAACACATTCCCAAATTTCTTTTCTCTCTGTTCTTTGGCACATGGTACTAGGGTAGTAAACATAACAGCAATTTAAAGAGATTCCGGGTTATTTTCTTGAAAGGTTTTAACGAGAAGACTGGGGTCCACCCCACCCTGAAAGCTGTTTCTCCATAGAAGTTCAGGCATGCAAGTCTCTTTCAAGTAATTACTGATATCTCATGAGGATCAAATGTAAAATTTACACTAGAGAGCTAGGTGATGGCGCTACTCAAGGAATATTTTCCCTGTACAATGCAAGTATTTACTTTAATTCAAGCCTTAGAAATATGAGGTACGTAACATTGTAAAATGGGTCCAGACACATATTTTCACAGATTTGTCATCTATAAATCAAGAATGTAAGGCTCAAATATTTTCACAGGTACCTGACAAGTACTTCTATTATGTTTAGTTGCTATCAACATAAGATAGCATTTAAGAATTCACATCCGAGGTGGGCACTTGTTCTAAAGCCTTTGGGAATTTTTGATTTTCTAAAACAGAAATTAATTAATATCATTTAAAAAAGTTAATCTTTCTCTCTTTTTTCTGTTCTATCCCCTCCACATCCGTCTATTTATTTTTTAATTCAATTAATTAACAGAGTGTATTATTAGTTGCAGAAGTAGAGTTTAGTGATTCATCAGGTGCATATAACACCCACTGCTCGTTACATCACATGCCCTCCTTAATGTCCATCACCGAGTTACCCCACCACCCCACCCACCTCCCCCCCACAAACTTCAGTTTGTTTCCTATAGTTTAGAGTCTCTTATGGTTTGTCTCCCTCTCTGATTTTGTCTTATTTTATTTTTCCCCTCCTTCTCCTATGATCCTCTGTTTTGTTTCTTAAATTCCACATGTGAGTGAAATCATACGATAATTGTCTTTCTCTGATTGACTTATTTCGCTTAGCATAATACCCTCTAGTTCCATACACATCGTTACAAATGGTAAGATTTCATTTTTTTGATGACTAATATTCCATTGTGTGTGTGTATATATATATATATACATATATATACACACACATATATATATACACACACACATATATATACCAATCTTTCTCCAAAGTATTGAACAAGTAAAGTGATACAATTTTCTCCAATCACACATTCAGCAAATTAAAGTTTACTCCTATGATATGCCTAGAAGAAATAACAGAAAAATATTAATCTAATTTTCCAGCTGTCTCTGGGTTTTCCGGGTGATGATGATATCATTAAGCACACAGTCCTAAGTGGTCTTCAATGTCTTTTATGTACTTGTGAAATATACATATTTCCTATAAATTGTTTCCTGTATTGAAATATATACTGATAACATTTTAGATATATACTAAATATATAACTAACTGATAACTAATTAGATATATAATAATATTTAAAGGATAACATTTTAAAAGAATGGTATAAAATAAATTAAAATGAAAATTATAAAATTCTCATGTGTAATTTCTGTGAATACAAGCTTTGCTTTAATTTAGTTTGAAAATTTATAAATAGTTTAAAAAGAGTTTTATAAATATGTAACATTGTAAAAGTGGTCAAGTAGCATATTTCAATCATTTCTGTTAGGGCATAGGACTCCCGTTATTTTCAGTGTTACTAAGGGGACTGCAGTCTTACAAATAGAAATGATTAAGGAAAGGCAGGAGCATGTAGTTGCCATGAACTTGCACTAATATTCAGGAAATCATGGTTCAGATGGTCATTGCTTTAGAACTATTGGATCCTGCAGCTAATCTCTTTCTCTGAGTCTGCCTCCCAGGAGGCCAACCTATAATAAGGGGGTCTAAAGATAAACTCCTAGTTTTCATTCCTCCTCATGAATCAGCCTGATCCCGTATGTGGGCAATTGCTCCTATTAGAAGTTTCTTATTCTGAAACACAATGATATCCTAGTAACCTATGGTCTTAGTATCTGCTCATTGAAACCAAACAGAGCAAATCTATTCCCTCTTCTTAAAACATCTTAAATTAGCAGAGGATGACTATCATGTGCCTACTAAAGCTTTTTTCTCGAGGCAAAAGAACCCAGTTTTCCCCACTGTTCCATATAAGACAGGGTTTCCAGATTTGTCTCCATCCTTGTTGACCTTTCCAGTTTACCCATCTCTTTTCCTTTACTGCTTGGTACATTGAAAGAGATCCTTTCCTCTGAGTAAAGGACATGATTGCTTAAAAAAGAAAAAAAAGACCACTAGAAACTCTTGTTTTTCTATAGGAGAAATCCCATAGGAAGCACAAGAAAAGTTAATCTCCTTTTGCTCAGTATCGATTAAGTGACATAATTTGATGCATGCATGGGCATCCACTTATATTTCCTCCATGAAGTGTAGGAGAGACAACAGAAAATATTACTCTAATCATCCAGCTGTCTCCAAACTTGGTGGATCACACAAAACTATATCAATGAAGCACACATCCCACACACACAGTTTGTGTTTGTTTGTAAATATTTTAAGTATGTATAGCTATTTCTGTGCTACTCTATTATTTTTATTATAAAGCATTCTAGTAGGTATGAACATTTCATAAAAACAAACTAAAAGAAATTCCATTAGCGTGTCCTCTTGTAGCCATGATTCATTACCTGAATTCACACCACTGTTTAGGAGATCAGGGTGCCAGAAAATAGTCTTTTCCCCATTATCAGAATGATCTAGGAGACCTTCCTCAAATAAGGCTCTTAGGAATAGCTGATGTTGAGATGGCACCTGACTTACCTATGTACCGGGCACCAAAAAATCCCATTTTACATTAGTGGAGAAAACTAGCTGCCCTCAGAGATACTTGAAATGACATAATACCACAGAGAATATAAAATGGAAGAAAATTCTGAAATAGGCTACATCTGGAGAGGTCATTTTGTGAAAAATGAGGGAGAGGCTATTAGCAGATTAGGGGAAAACAAAATAAAACAAAACACAATTGAGTAAGAAATGCCAAATAGAAATCTGAGCATTCAGGGGCACTTGGGTGGCTCAGTTAGTTAAGCGTCTGACTCTTGGTTTGGCCCAGGTCATGAGGTCGAGCCCCGCATCAGGTTCTGTGCTCAGCAGGGAGTCTGCTTCAGATTCTCTCTCTCTCTACTCACCCCCTTGTGCTCTCTTAAATCAATCAATCAATCAATAAAATTTTTATTTTTTTTAATTTATCTTAAACAATTTTTTTTTAATTTTATTATGTTATGTTAGTCATCATACAATACATCATTAGTTTTTGATGTAGTGATCCACGATCCATTGTTTTCATATAACACCCAGTGCTCCATGCAATACGTGCCCTCCTTAATACCTACCACCGGGCTAACCCCTCTCCCCTCTAAAACCCTGTTTGTTTCTCAGAGTCCATAGTCTCTCATGGTTCATCTCTCCCTCCGATTTCCCTCCCTTCATTTTTCCTTTCCTTCTCCTAATGTCCTCCATGCTATTCCTTATGTTCCACAAATAAGTGAAACTGTATGATAATTGACTTTCTCTGCTTGACTTACTTCACTTAGCATAATCTCCTCCAGTCCCATCCATGTTGATGTAAAAGTTGGGTATTCATCCTTTCTGATGGCTGAGTAATATTCCATT
>NW_027679799.1:0-377 GCF_054177405.1 Leptonychotes weddellii
TATTCACTGAAAACCCAAGAAAATATAACACTCGATGGCAACAAATCAAAGGCATTTCATCTAAAATCCAAACAAGGTAGGATGCCTGCTGTCAATGCTTCTGTTTAACAATGCACAAGAGGTGCGAACTGTAATAGCAAGCCAGAGGAAAAGAAATAAATATATAAATATAAATATATTGAATATATACTAAAATAAAATAAAATAAAATATATAAATATTACAAAATAATGAACATAATTATCATTAGTTGCATATATAATGATTGCTTATTTAGAAGGTCTAAATATTTTTTTTCTCTTTTTTTCTTTCTTTCTTTATTTTTTATTATTATGTTATGTTAATCACCCTACATTACATCATTAGTTTTTGATGTA
>NW_027679800.1:0-377 GCF_054177405.1 Leptonychotes weddellii
AAGAATAGTGGCCCGACTGTGCCGCAGATCACGGTTTATGGAAACCCCAAGCTGAGAGCCCACTCCCCGGCTCTGTCTCTGCAGCCGGCTTCCCTGCTCCGATACCTGGGAGCTCTGCCGCACTCAGGCACCCCCGATCTTTCTGTGACCCAGAGGGTCCTGAGACCACACTGTCCCACGAGGGTTCCATGCCCCGCTTAGCTCCTGGAGCGAGGTCCCTCAGCGGACCTGACTTCTAAAAGTTCTGATTTTGTGCTCTGCTGCTCTATCACTTGCCTGTAGCCGGCTGATGGAGGCTCCCTCCCCCGCCATCTATCTTCCTGAATATCTCCTCGGATTCACTTCTCCACATGTCCTACCTTCCAGAAAGTGGTCGC
>NW_027679801.1:0-377 GCF_054177405.1 Leptonychotes weddellii
AAGCAAGGAGCAGGGGCAGAGGGAGAGGGAGAAGCAGGCTCCCCGTTGAGTGGGGAGCCTGATGCAAGGCTCAATCCCAGGATGCTGGGATCATGACCTGAGCTGAAGGCAGATGCTTAATCTACTGAGCCACCCAGGTGCCCCAATATTAGAGAAATCTATCAACATTATAGATGCATTTACTTTTTAAGCCAAGAAAGCCATATTTCAGAATTTGGCCTTTAGTTACACCTATACACAAACAAAATATCATATGCAAAAGGATGCTGCTTGCAGCATTGTTTGCAATAGAAGAGATGGTAGAGCAACCAGGAGACTGAATAAAATCTAACACATTTACCCAAAGAAAAAGAAAACACTAATTTGAAAAGATAAAT
>NW_027679802.1:0-377 GCF_054177405.1 Leptonychotes weddellii
AAGAAAGCCTACATCAGGGCGCCTGGGTGGCTCAGTTGGTTAAGCGACTGCCTTCGGCTCAGGTCATGATCCTGGAGTCCCGGGATCGAGTCCCGCATCGGGCTCCCTGCTCGGCAGGGAGTCTGCTTCTCCCTCTGACCCTCCTCCCTCTCATGCTCTCTGTCTCTCATTCTCTCTGTCTCAAATAAATAAATAAAATATTTAATACATAAATAAATATGCTAAAAGTTTTGAGTAGTAGACATAATTCTAAATGTCATTATCCAAGGTTCTGATCCCTTGGTATCAAACACTAAACTAGGGGCTGCTGTGAAGCGATTCTGCAGAAATAATTTAAGTCCCAGTTAGTTGACCTTAACATTCAGAAATCTCCTGGT
>NW_027679803.1:0-377 GCF_054177405.1 Leptonychotes weddellii
CACTCTCCAGAATTTGCAGGGTCCAGAGAGGAAGATGACTTCCCACTCTGCCCCCCTCTCCTGTCACGGTCACTTTCTCCAGGGCCCTTGCTTCTTCCCAGAAAATACCACTTGCACTATTTCCCTTCCACTGCCACCATCCTGGTCCCTCCAATGATAATTTTGACTTGACCCTGTACACCCCAAAACTTGCTTTCCCCTGGTCCTTTCATTCTATACCTACTCCCACGAACATTTCTGGATGTAATGTGTCACATGTGTGCAGAAATCTAAGAATAGTTGTTTGGTTTCCCCATGTGATTCTCAGCCCGTGATGTACCTTTCACTACTCTATATACCGTTTATGTCTGGGTATTTGGAATGGAGAATCAAAAGAC
>NW_027679804.1:0-377 GCF_054177405.1 Leptonychotes weddellii
AAAAAAAAAAAAAGAAAGAAAAAGAAAAAAAACTGTCATATAGATATAAGTGGTTAAGAATTACTTCAGGGCCCACATATAGAATTTAAAAAAAAATCACCGTTCATGGCTTTGAGCTATTCTAACAGGTTTCTTAGATTTTTTTCATTGTTTGATCCCTTAGACTACTTAGAAACGATAGGATTGCTAAAAAAGTCCAGTTTCTCAGAAAGTTGTTAGATTTTAGTGATTTAAGCAAGATTTTAGTAACTGCTGATGAGGGAACTGAAGGCAACTGAGGACAACATCCCCCCATGGGTTATATGTGACATTCCTCAGGCACTCCTGGCTGCCCAAAGGAAAAACAAGTAGTTAACTAATAGAGATCACAATTCTGC
>NW_027679805.1:0-377 GCF_054177405.1 Leptonychotes weddellii
TGGTCCCACTGCCGGAGCCCCTGTGAAGCACCAGGTGAACTGTGCTTTCAACAAGGGACTTGGGAAACACGGGTGTAAAGTGGGTGGGAGCCAAGAAGGAGGCCTCCCTCCTCTTGACCAAACCATCATCAGCTGAAGCCAAACGAAAACACCACCATCAAGAGCCAGGGGGAAACCTTCAGGATTTCCTGGCTTTTCAGCCAGATCCGTAAGTACCGCTTAACAGTGTCCCACCAACCTCTCCTGGAAAGAGTTTTCTCAGCCCCTCGGCATCTTCTGTGACTGGAAGAATTGGGAGAAAGCTAAGCTGATGGGTGAAAGTGGTTTGCCATGAGAACCCACGTTATTCCAAATATCCAAGCAAGATCCTATCTCCT
>NW_027679806.1:0-377 GCF_054177405.1 Leptonychotes weddellii
TCTGAAAAACAAACTGAGGGTTCTAGAGGGGAGGGGGGTGGGAGGATGGGTTGGCCTGGTGGTGGGTATTGAGGAGGGCACGTTCTGCATGGAGCACTGGGTGTTGTGCACGAACAATGAATCATGGAACACTTCATCTAGAACTAATGATGTAATGTATGGGGATTAACATAAGAATAAAAAAAAAAAAAAAGAAATTCCATATGCCATATGCAATGTAGTGCTTAGGGATTTTCTAATTCCATTTTTGTTTATTCTTTGCTTTTTTGGTTTTTTGTTTGTTTGTTTTTCTTATAATGCTTCACTTAGATCAAGGTCAAAATATGCATGTACTTACACTATCTCCTTCAGAGTTCATTTTTAAAATCGATTTCCCC
>NW_027679807.1:0-377 GCF_054177405.1 Leptonychotes weddellii
TGGCTCAGTCGTTAAGCGTCTGCCTTCGGCTCAGGTCATGATCCCAGGGTCCTGGGATCGAGTCCCATATCAGGCTCCCTCCTTGGGGGGAAGCCTGCTTCTCCCTCTCCCACTCCTGCTGCTTGTGTTCCTGCTCTCGCTATCTCTGTCTCTGTCAAATAAATAAATAATATCTTTAAAAAAAAAAAAAAAGAAAAACTGGGCACTGGATTTCTCTGAGCTTGAGGTTAAATGAAGAGTTGCCAGTCTCCAACAGTCTAGGTCAGTAGACAAGAGTCCTGAGGCTCAGCCATTTTCTGTAGGAGACATGATATTGATACCACATGGCATGTCCTAAGTGGCAGAAAGGCCGGGAGGCTCTCTATTTACTCAACACT
>NW_027679808.1:0-377 GCF_054177405.1 Leptonychotes weddellii
TTTCCATAATTCCACAAAGGATCACGAATCATTCCTCGTAGTGCATCTGGGGTGTTCATATTGGGCATCCAGAGCTCTCTCTCTTGTTTAATGTTTGCCGGCTGTTGATGGGACAATGATCTAAAACACAAATGTTTTGCTGAGTATTTAAGGCTGTGTTGGGTTTATTTTGTTGAGACTGCAGGTTCCTCTCCAGAGGGGCAGGTATCCCCTGGGGGTCCTGTGGTATCATATCATATGCTAAGACAGTGCTATCCCACCAAAGTTCCAACCCACCCTCTTCTCCCTGCAAGTAAACCATGCCCGACGAATGAGTAATATTTATTATTTAATAAATAAGCCCACAATCGTTAACCCCCTCCAGAATCACTCCAACG
>NW_027679809.1:0-7517 GCF_054177405.1 Leptonychotes weddellii
AGAAGACAGTATAATGTTGTTTACCAGGGTCTAGTTGGTCGGTAAATAGGGAAATTTTACTCAAATAAAGCAAAGTTTCAGATATGCAGGATGAAAAAATTCTGGAGCCTTAATATACAATAAAAGTGTCTATAGTTAACAATGTTCTATCACATACTTGAAGTTTGCTAACAAAAAAGTTCTTAACTGTTCTCACACACAACTTACTATGTAGGGTGATAGATATGTTAATTAACTAAATTGTGTGATGTTTTCACAATGTATATCAAATTATGACATCCTACTCCATAAAATATACAACTTTGTCAATGATGTCAATATAGTTTAAAAAGTATAAATTATTATGCAAATATATAAAGTATTTGTTTCCAATTATGTTAGGTTCATCCTAAATTATTTATTGTTCTTAGGTCCTAATTTACTAATATTGGTAAAAAAAAAGAAAAAATATTGTAGAAAAAAATATTATAGAACTGGTATGATGCATGATACCATTGATTTAGTCAGTTTTTATTTTCCATTTTACATGTTAGTAAAATATTTTTGCACACAAGTTAGTGGAAAATGCATTCCCTTTATACAGATGGAGAAAAAAGGATCATAAAGAAAAAAACATAATTCCTTAGACTATAAAATTATTATAGGAAACCTCAATTTATTCAATTTTCTATATTAATTTCAGTTCTTTCCCTGTAGGCATATATTATTTTTCTTCACAGTGGTGTACAGCTAAATTGACATGTAACTGAAGCTTTAGAACTAAAGTATATTGTCTACATTATCACAGATTGGATTCTCTGAAAGAATCATCTCAGAGCCCCCATTACCTCCTTGTTTCTTGGGCTGTAGATGATGGGGTTGAGCATTGGGGTCAGGGTAGTGTAGAAGACAGCCAGAATCTTATCCTCTGTTGGTGATCAGAGGGATCTAGAGCATAGATAAATATAAACAAAAGTTGCACAGTAGACAGTCACCACAGTGAGGTGGGTGCTGCAGGTTGAATAGGCCTTCTTCCTCCCTTCTACTGATTTCATGCATCAGTTTGCATGGAGAACTCAGCCATAGGAACATACAATAACAATGAAAGGAAACATAAGGAAGAGGGTGGAGCTTACAAACAGTGTACTCATAGATCCAGGTGTCCACACAGGACAGAGTTAACCTGGCCATAACATCACAGAAGAAATAGTTGATGGCTCTGGAATGGCTAAGGGATATGGAGAATATATGTTGTGGGACCATAGGAGTTGATCGAGCTCATTATCCTGTTATCATCAACACACATACTCTTTTGCTCATACAAATGACATAGTGGAGAGGAAAGCAAATAGCCACATAATGATCATAGGCCATAGTGGCCAATAGTAATCCTTCTCCACCAGCTAAAGCCATAAAGAAGAAACGCTGAACTGCACACCTGACTAAAGAAATAGACTTGTTTCCAGAGAGATAATCAGAAGCCATCTTGAGGACAATGGTGGAGATGTAGTTCAGGTCCATGAGGGAGAGCTGACTAAGTAGAAAATGCATGGGTGTGTGAAGAGGGTATCCAGGAGGATGAGGACGATCATGCACAGGTTGCCAAACAGAAGGATTAGGAAAACGAGAACAATGAAAATGAAGAAAAACAGGCCAATTCTTGAAGGTGGGAATAACCCCAATAAGATGAAATCAGTAGAAGTTTGATTTTAATTTTCCATGTGGCATTAATTTTTTCCTAAAAACAGACACAACAGTAAATTAATATAGAACAGAATGCTATTTTTATTTCATTATTTCATTCATACAATGATTTACTCATTGAATATTGCAGCTTCTAAATGAAGAACAAACTTAACTATTTTGAAACAAAATCCTCAGTTTTTGCTTCATAGGTAAAATCTTCATGAGGCAAACATCTGTGGCCAAAATATTCTCTACAAATCTGTGAATTTGTAAGAATAATATATTTCTCAGGGCGACTCAGTTGAGCATCTGATTCTTGATTTTGGCTCAGGTGATGATCTCAGGGTTGTGAGATTTAGCCCCACATTAGTCTCTCCAGTCAGTGGGAAGTCTGATGGAGGTTCTCTCTCTTCCTCTCCCTCTTCTTTTTCCTCTGCCTTTCCACACTCTATCAAATAAATAAATACATCATATATATATATTTTTATATATATTATATATACATATATCATATATATATATTTCTCTAATAACATCATTAGGATATAAATATTTTATTTTTCTACATAAATTCAGTTATCTTCAAAGACAGAACTTATAAGTTAAATGTATGCATAGTTAATCAATGTAAATGCATAAATTATAGACCCATATTTGAGTAAATTTTGTTTGCCCTTAGAGGATTCTTTTTATCTTTTATATTTAAACACTAACATTTCAGAAACTGCAGTAGTCTATGAGGTCATGTGCAGATCTGCATTCTCTTTTTGTGTTCTCCTCCAAAAGATTGGCACAACAGCTCCTTAGATATCAATTGTTGTTATTTGCTTCTTTGTTTCAGAAATCTATAACAAATCTTTATTGCCAAATACCATTTATGTAAAGCCATTTTCTTCTTAAAAATAAAAGATTTTATTAATTTATTTGATAGAGAGAGCGCACACGCAAGCAGGTGGAAAGGCAAGCAGAGGGAGAGGGAGAAGCAGGCTCCCCACTGAACAGAGAGCTTGACATGGGGCTAGTCCCAGGATCTTGAGATCATGACCTGAGCCAAAGGCAGATACTTAACTGACTGAGCCACCCAGGTGCCTCAAAGCCATTTTCTTCTGCCTCCTTACCCAATTTTAGAATGCTCTAATTAAAATAGGCCCCTTCTCTGAGAATCTATAATCCAATTTCATTTTTCTTTCCATGTAAACTCAAGCTCTCTTGAAAGATGTATGTTCAGTCCATCTGTTTCTCAATACTTACATAACATTACACATTGCTTTATGGCACCTTTTTGTACTTATTCTTTTTTTTCTATCTTTTTGTTTTTATGCATTTAAAATTCTTTCCATCTTATTCCATAGATAAGTGTGGGAGTATAAGCACATATATTTATCACTGCTCTGTCATAAACCCCAACTGACATGATAATAAAGAGATACACTCTTCTTGTATCATGATTCAAAGGGGCACATGCAACCCAAAGTTTATAGCAGCGATGTTCACAATAGCCAAAATATGGGAAGAGCTCAGATATCCATTGACAGATGAATGGATAAAGAAGAACTGGTATATATGGAACATTATTCAGCCATCAAAAAGAATGAAATCTTGCAATTTGCAACAATATGGATAGGATCAGAGGATGTTATGCTAAGCAAAATAAGTCTGTCAGAGAAAGACAAATATCATATAATCACTTATATGTGTAATTTAAGAAACAAAACAGATGAACATAGGGGAAGGAGGGAAAAATAAAATATGATTTAAACAGAGAGGGAGGCAAACCATAAGAGACTCTTAACTCTAGGAAACAAACTGAGGATTGCTGGAGGGGAGGTGGGTGGGGGAATGGTGTAATTAGGTAATGGGCATAAAGAAAGTCACCTGATGTAATGGTCACTGAATGTTACATGCAACTGATGAATCACTAAATTCTACCCTGAAACTAATAACACATTATATATTAACTAAATTAAATTTAAATTAAAAAAATTAAAAAGGAAGAAATACATTATTAATTTAAGGAAAACTGGAGAAGAAAATGGTGTGGAGCGATAAGAGAAGAAAAAGTTCAGGACCCTTTGGAAAATGAAATTTTAAGAAACAGTTCTTCATTTAAAAGGAGAAAGAGAGAGTGGGTTGCCTGGTGGCAAGATCAGTTAAGCATCTGACTCTTCATTTTGGCTCAGGTCCTGATCCCTGGATCCTGGGATTGAGCCCTGCATCTGGCTCCCAACTCAGTGTGGAGTCTGCTTGAGATTCCTTTCTCCCTCTGCCCCTCCCCCCATGAATTCTCTCACTCTTTCTTTCTAAAACAAACAAATAAATAAAATCTTTAAACAAAAAGGAGAAGGAGAAATGTCATTCTGAGAGTCTTATTCATGGGAATGAGTGGAAGCATTCTCCTGCAGAGGGAATACTATCAGCAAGAAAACTCAGCATACCATTAGAAGTTGTTAAATCTACAGCACAAAATTATATATTATATAAAAGGAAGTGTCAGATAATAATAAAAGACTTCTGGAAATTAAAAATATAATAATTAATATAATAAATTCATTAAAAGTTTCAAAAGATAAACTGGAGAAAATTGACTAGAAAGAAAGCAAGAACACAAAGAAAACATAAAAAGTTTGACATTTTTAAAAAACTGCCTGGGCAGCTCAGTTCGCTGAGCATCAGGCTCTTGATTTCAGCTCAGGTGATTATCTCAGGGTGCTGGGATTGAGTACCATGTCTTGACTCCTGCTTAGCTGAGAGTCTGCTTCTCTCCTTCTCCCTCTTCCTCTGCCCCTGCCCCCACTGGTACTCTAAATCAATCAATCAATCTTTTTAAAGATAAAATAAAATAATTTTTAAAAAGATAGAGAATTAATATAATTCAATTTATACATATGGGTATTCTTAAAAATGCAAATGGCCTAATAATTAAGGAGTGAATATTATCAACAAGAATTTTTCTCAGAACTGTTATACTTGAGGTATAATATTTAAATACAATGCAAAGAACACAGAGGCACAAATGATGCTATTTATTAAAAGATTTTTTTTTGGAAAATTCTATCTTCTTATAAACAATTTCTTGACAATTCTTAATATCAGCCAAAAATTTATATTACTATGCTTCTTTAGAGAAATTATAATGATACAATTAGAAGACATATATTCAGTGATAACCAATAAAATAGTATCAGGTTTTGCAGTATATTTTCATATAAAACCAGTAATTTCCAGAAAATGAAACAATTCCATCAATGCATGCCCCAGAACATAAAGTGGGATGTAGCTGTGATAGAGCATGGGAGGAGAGAAAGAGGGTGAAGGTGGTGATGTAGAGAGGAAGCAGCATCTCACTCACAGTGGCCTCATTTAGAAACCACAGTCTGGTATTTGGGATTTAAAAATCAAGCATGAGAAGATAAACATATTGTCTAAAATATCAGGAGAGTATTGGAACAAATTACAAAATAATTTGAGCATTTACTTTGGGTGTCAGGAGGAGTGGGTTATAGGACCATCATTTTACCTTATGGTTTGTTGATGCCATGTCCATGCATTATTTGAATAAATTATTAAAGTCATATACAAATTATTTCACAGTTAATAATTTTCAGTTACTCAAATTATTACATATGTGGATCTCCAGATACATTGTGAAATACTGGATCTATGTGGAACAATTGATTTTAAAATTTTGTGTGGAGTTTGACAACTTACAGGGGAAAATCTAGGAGAGCTATTTTATTTTCCTAAAATGGCATTTAGTTTAATTATGAGACCAGAATATTAGGTTGATATCATTGGATATAGTTTATATTCATAACATCAATTATTGACAAGATTGAAAATGTAATATTTATAATTACCAATGGAATCAACATTGCTAGTATTCTTATCATTTGCAGTATATATAAAGCTGATATGACAAAGATTTCATTAGGTAGTTAATATTATCCCAGAATAATTCTGAGAAAAACAACACATAACCAAAGTAATAAAAGGAAAGTCAAATTTCTTCTTTAATTCCATTGTCGCATGACTGCCAATGCAGAATAATTTTGAATTATCTATGTCCCCCTATTGTATATGCTAATAACCTATATGTGATATTATTTAAAGAAATGTTGCATCTGAAAGGGAAGCAACATCAGCCATTGAATATCTGTTTCAAGGTCTAAAGTAATAATATTGTTTTTCTTTTATAAAAATAAATTAGATGTTTCCCCTTTCATTTTGCTTTAGTCCAATGAAATACAATGAATAATATATTTACAAACCATTTACAAAAGATTTTCACATGTTTTGTTTTTTTTAGTTCTGCTAAGTATATGCAGGTGAAAATCAATCAGGTGGTTTTTTATTAACTTGGAGAAACAAGTCTTGAACCTGACAAGGCCTATACACAGAGAATACAGAACTATCAACTTTTATTGGCCATCTCCACTGGGTGGAATCAGACTTGTATTAATATTTGTGCCATAATTAAATTTTATTTAACCCTGAACAATGGCTCTTGAAGTCGATGTAACCTAAAAATTTTATAGATGATAAACCAAGATTCAGGTTTTAAGTGACTTTTTCTGCTTCCACTGCTACTAATTTAGCTTCTAGATTGATAGATATAGATATTTACATGCTAAGAATGTATTTAAATTGATAAACGGTCTTATCCTTCAAAAGGCAATTCTGACATTAGTGGATATTGTTTTCACTTGTTAAAACTAAAAAAATATATATAGTCTTCTCATTTAGTGCCCTGAATATGTCTTGCCAGGCCTTTCTGGCTTGGCAGGTCTCTGTGGATAGGTCTGACGTTATTCTGATGTTCCTCCCTCTGTACATAAGGAACCTCTTCCCCCTAACTGCCTTTAAGATGGTTTCTTTGGTTCTAGGATTTGCCAGTTTTACTATTACATGCCAGGGTGTTGGCCTGTTTTCCTTGATCTTGGGAGGGGTCCTCTCTGCCTCTAGGACATGAATGTTTGTTTCATTCCCCAGATTAGGGAAGTTCTCAGCTATGATTTGCTCAAATACATCTTCTAGTCCTCTCTCTCTCTCCACCCACTCTGGGATTCCAATAATTCTGACATTGGAACGCTTCGTGGTGTCACTTATTTCTTTGATTCTTTTATCATGGATTCTGAGTTGTTTTTCCCTGGCTTCCTCTTTTCCCTTTTTGTCTATTAATTGGTCTTCTAAATCACTAATTCATTCTTCTGCCTTGCTTACCCAGGCTGTTAAGTTATCTAGATTAGACTGAATCTCATTGATAGCATTTTTAAGTTCTGCCAATTCAGCTTTCATTTCTGCCCTCAAAGACTCTATGTTGTCATTAATTGATTTCTCCATTCTAGCTATCATCTTCACAATTGCTACCCTGAATTCCATTTCTGACATCTTGGTTATATCTGAATCCATTTGTAAATCTGTGGCATAAGTCATAGTCTCTGAATTTTTCCTATTTTGGGGGTCCCTCCTCCTAGTCATTCCATTGAGGGGTGCTTGAGGGAATGTATAGAGTCCAAGTTATTGACCACAACCCAAGCAAGATGCACCTGTTTTTTAGGGACCTTAGGGGTGCTGGCCTCTTATTTTCCCAGCCTATCTTCTGAGGGAGGGGCCTGCTGTGCTGTTACTCAGGCAACCCTGTTTGGGCAGAGTTGCCCTGCCCCCTGTGGTGAGGGATGTGCTCAGTGAAAACTGGTTTTGGGGGGCTTTTGTTCTCTGATGGCCTTCCCTGGTGGCTTTCCATATCTCTTCTGAGAGTCAGAGCAGAAGAGATTGTTTCCAACCCTCTGCCTCAGAGCAGAGAGATTGCAGTCTGTTCTTCAGTGAGGTCTCCAGGCCACACTATCTCCCTT
>NW_027679810.1:0-377 GCF_054177405.1 Leptonychotes weddellii
CCTGGGTGGCTCAGTTGGTTAAGCGACTGCCTTCGGCTCAGGTCATGATCCTGGAGTCCCGGGATCGAGTCCCGCATCGGGCTCCCTGCTCAGCGGGGAGTCTGCTTCTCCCTCTGATCCTCTTCCCTCTCATGCTCTCTGTCTCTCATTCTCTTTCTCAAATAAATAAATAAAATCTTTAAAAAAAAAAATGTCTATTTAGATCCTCTGCCCATTTTTTAATTGAATTATGTGTTGTTTTCCTATTGACTTGTATGAGTTCTTTATATTTTTTGGATATTAGTCCCTTATCAGATATATGATTTGCAAACATTTTCTCCCATTCGGTAGGTTGTCTTCTCATTTTATTGGTGATTTCCTTAGGAGTGTACATTCTT
>NW_027679811.1:0-377 GCF_054177405.1 Leptonychotes weddellii
AGATTTGTGGACTGCTCTCTAGTTCTCTCTAAAGCTCCGTGACTTGATGGAAAAGTCAAAGTAAGACATGGGGCTCACACTCCAAAACCTTCCCAAGATGATTGGCTGAGACAAAGCTCAATGCCACAGTCAATGTCCCAGTCAAACTTCCCTCAGTTCTACTCCTTTTGGTAAAACCTAGAATGTGAATTTGGGAAAAGCTGCCAGAGTGGGGCCCCTCCGTCCCACCACCCCTCACACACACATGCAGCAGCGCTCTGCCCCAACACTGTGAATCCTCTGACGGCAGGGCTGGACCTCTTTTGTCTCTGGAGGCTAGCCCTGAGCCCAGACCCAGCTCCCCCCATGTTGGCACTTCTCTGAGTCCACACCGCTCA
>NW_027679812.1:0-377 GCF_054177405.1 Leptonychotes weddellii
TTGGGACCTTAGGGTTGCTGGCCTCTTGTTTTCCCAGCCTGTCTTCTGCGGGAGGGGCCGGCTGCGCTGTTACTCAGGCAACCCTGTTTGGGCAGAGTTGCCCTGCCCCCCTGTGGCGCGGGATGGACTCAGTGGGAATCAGTCTTTGGGGCTTTTGTTCTCTGGCCGCTTTCCCTGGTGGCTTTCTGCATCTCTTCCACAAGTCAGAGCAGAAGAGACTGTTTCCAACCCTCTGCCTCAGAGCAGAGAGATTGCAGTCTGTTCTTCAGTGAGCTCTCCAGGCCACACTGTCTCCGTTTCTGTCTGTGCTGCTATAAACTGCAACGTCCTGGGTTGTGCATCCCTCCGCAGTGCTCCCAGTCCTGCCTCTATGTTGG
>NW_027679813.1:0-377 GCF_054177405.1 Leptonychotes weddellii
TCATTAAGGTTCAGCATCTACCTTGACCAGCTAGGAATTCTGTACTTTTTGCTTTAGTAAGTTTCACTCCAGCAAAGATAGTAATATTCCTATAGCCACAAACAATTTTAGTTTCAAAGGAAAAATTACATATTGGCTACTTGTACTTCATCTTCTTGAGAAAAATAATGTTTTTGACTTTTTTTTTTAAAGATTTTATTTATTTAATTGACAGGGAGAGAGAGAGAGAGACAGCATGAGAGGGAACACAAGCAGGGGGAGTGGGAGAGGAAGAAGCAGGCTTCCGGCTGAGCAGAGAGCCCGATGTGGGGCTCGATCCCAGGACCCTGGGATCATGACCTGAGCTGAAGGCAGTCACTTAACCAACTGAGCCACCC
>NW_027679814.1:0-377 GCF_054177405.1 Leptonychotes weddellii
TTTTTTTTTTTTAAAGATTTTATTTATTTATTTGAGAGAGAGAGAATGAGAGACAGAGAGTATGAGAGGGAGGAGGGTCAGAGGGAGAAGCAGACTCCCTGCCGAGCAGGGAGCCCGATGCGGGACTCGATCCCGGGACTCCAGGATCATGACCTGAGCCGAAGGCAGTCGCTTAACCAACTGAGCCACCCAGGCGCCCCTGTCCACTGCATTTTGTATTGATAACTTCTAGTGTGGCTGACTTTTTTAATGTGTCAATTGTGAGAATTTTTACTTTACTAGCCAATTACAACTCTTGACTCAATTTTTTACTTGTAACAACAGAATCAACGTGCCTTGGTGATTAAGTTTGACTTTTGCTTTTCTAAATCTTCATG
>NW_027679815.1:0-377 GCF_054177405.1 Leptonychotes weddellii
TTTTTTTTTTTAAAGATTTTATTTATTTATTTGAGAGAGAGAGAATGAGAGACAGAGAGCATGAGAGGGAGGAGGGTCAGAGGGAGAAGCAGACTCCCCGCTGATCAGGGAGCCTGATGCGGGACTCGATCCCGGGACTCCAGGATCATGACCTGAGCCGAAGGCAGTCGCTTAACCGACTGAGCCACCCAGGCGCCCCTCTTACCCCCTTTAAAATCCTAATCCTGCAACAGCCTACAAAGGCAGTATTTATAATATGCAGCATTTACAAAGTGCTGTAAGCATTACCACCTTAGGTTGGGATGTGTGGTGGGAATGTTAGGGTACATGGGGGAGTGGCAGTGCATGGGTGTATGACAGAGCAGGTGAGAGAGAGG
>NW_027679816.1:0-377 GCF_054177405.1 Leptonychotes weddellii
TTGTAGGTGTTCAGAATGGTTTGATCCCTATCCAGCTGAATTCCTGAGAGGAGACGAAATCCAGGTCTCCTACTCCTCCGCCATCTTGCTCCGCCGACTCCCTATTTTATTTTTTATTTAGTAATCTGTCTTAAGCATTTCATAGTTCTGGTGTAAAAATAATAAAATTCTAATAGGATGATCTAGAAAAAAAAAAAAAAGAACAAGGAACCAATGAGACGATATCAATGGACAGTTTTGCCACAGGGTATGACTAATTCTCCTACCATGTGTCAGTATTCTGTTGGCCAGGTCCTCCGACCTGTAAGAGATCACTATCCTCGATCCTGTATCATTCATCATATGGATGATATTTTACTAGCATCACAAACTGAAAC
>NW_027679817.1:0-377 GCF_054177405.1 Leptonychotes weddellii
CTTCATCATCACCATCATCTCCATCATCATCATCATCACCATCATCTTCATCATGTTCGCCTTCATCATCATCTCCATCATCATCAGCTCCATCATCTCCATCATCATCATCTTCATCTCCATCATCATCTCCATCATCACCATCATCTTCATCATCATCTTTGTCATGTTCACCTTCATCATCATCTCCATCATCATCATCTCCATCATCATCTTCATCTCCATCATCTCCATCATCTCCATCACCATCATCTTCTTTATCTCCATCATCATCTCTCCATCATCATCATCTCCATTACCATCATCATCTCCATCATCATCTCTCCATCATCATCTTCATTACCATCATCATCTCCATCATCATCATCATCTCCATC
>NW_027679818.1:0-377 GCF_054177405.1 Leptonychotes weddellii
TCTCTGCACACACTCTTCCCTCTACATGGAATACTTCCCCCTCTCATGCTGCCTGGGGGCATTTCTACCCTTCGTGCACTCAGAGATGTAAGCCCTGAGATATATACAGATGTGTATTTACAGTGGCTAAGAAGGAAAGAAAGGGGAGTAAACAGGAATGTAATAAAAGAACATGGTAGGTGGACGAACCATGAGAGAAGATGGACTCTGAAAAACAAACTGAGGGTTCTAGAGGGGAGGGGGGTGGGAGGATGGGTTGGCCTGGTGGTGGGTATTGAGGAGGGCACGTTCTGCATGGAGCACTGGGTGTTGTGCATGAACAATGAATCATGGAACACTTCATCTAGAACTAATGATGTAATGTATGGGGATTAACA
>NW_027679819.1:0-377 GCF_054177405.1 Leptonychotes weddellii
CAGAAGAAAGAAAAATTAAGGAGTCGATCCCATTTACAACTGCACCAAAAGCCATAAGGTATCTAGGAATAAGCCTAACTGAAGAGGTAAAGGTTCTGTACTCTGAAAACTATAGAACACTTATGAAAGAAATTGAGGAAGACACAAAGAAATGGAAAAATGTTCCATGCTCATGGACTGGAAGAACAAATATTGTGAAGATGTCAATGCTACCTAGAGCAATCTACACATTCAATGCAATCCCCATCAAAATACCATCCACTTTTTTCAAAGAAATGGAACAAATAATTCTAAAATTTGTATGGAACCAGAAAAGACCCCGAATAGCCAGAGGAATGTTGAAAAAGAAAAGCAAAGCTGGTGGCCTCACAATTCCG
>NW_027679820.1:0-7517 GCF_054177405.1 Leptonychotes weddellii
TCTGGATTTTCTTAATACTATAGAACTAATAAATCCTGATATGCATAGCATTACTGTTAAGGATTCTTTCACATTTCTATTTTAATTAAGTTGAACCATGTATAAGTGCCATTTTCATAAGCCAAAACTGACAAATATCAGCAATTGCAAAATAACATTTTTCAAAATAATACAGACACATCCTTTTAAACAGAACTACAGACTTACCAGTCTTCAGTATTACCACTACACCCATGATCCCGGCTTCCCGGAGACAATCATTTTCAGCACTTTCAACCGTTTCTTCTGATTGCTTATTTCTAAATAATATTAATATATTCTTATTTCTTGATATTTCTATTTTATAGTTTATATGTCAGCCTCCTGCTGTGGATGATATGAACCATCTCAATACCACCAAACATATCAGATAACGTACCAGTTCCAGTAGTTTTCTTGGAGACATTCCTACCGGAGACTTCCAACCTTCTGCTCAAATTTCACCTGGTGCTCTCTAGACCTACAAACCAGCTGCAATGCTGGAACTTCTCTTCCCCATCATCTGGGAACTCCCCTTGCCTCTCTCCTGTGCTGCCTCTCCCCACATTGACTTGATGTTCTCCTCTTTCTTGGTTTGCAGTCTCGCTCTGTGGAGCACACACCCAGCAGCACTCTGAACATCATGCAAAGGAGATTCATTTGTAAGAACTTGCATGTCTGCAAATGTCCTTCTACCTTCAATCTTGATTGATGGTTTGGCAGAATATGGAACTCAGAATATTGAAATGTATCTGTCCTAGAATTCTGAAAGCACTATCTTCCTTCTTCCAGGGTTTCTACTGATAAGTTCCATGCCATTCTGATTCCTGTTGTACATAACCTACCTGTTCTCCTAAGATGATTTTAAACCCTTCTCAACTCTGTTCCTTCATTTTGCTGAGCCTTTAAATCCAGAAGTTCCTGTCCTGGAAATTATCTTGTATTATTTCTGCAAATTTCTCTTGCATTATTTCTTTAATAGTTTCCTCTCCTCCAGTTTCTTTCTTCTCTCTTTGGGGCTCGATCTAGTCAAATATTGACGTCTTGAACTGGTTCTCCAGTTCCATCTTTTCTTTCCTATTTTCTATCTCTTTTATTTTTTTATTCTATTTCTAAGAGACTATCTTCCATGTTACCTTCCTCAGTGTTGTCATCTGACTCACTAATTGAATATATCATTTTTATCATATTTTAAATCCCAGGAGCACATCCATGTCATATCCCCTCTTGTCTTTCTAAGGATACCTCACATAACATTACCTCTTATCTCTCTGAGGATATTTAATTAAATTATAGGGAGTATTTTTTTTAAAGCTTTCTTCATTCTTTCTTAATTGTGTTTCTTCAGAGTTACCTTTTCCTATTTGCTTGTTTGGGTCACTATCTTTTCTATGAGAGATTTTTTACAAATGTCTGATGATCTTTAGTTGTCCATCTAAAAGTGAAGTCCTAAAAAGCTGACTGGCAGCTCTGTGTGTTTAGGAGCAGCTTGTTGACTTCTGGGCTTTACAGCAGGGGATCAGGTGATGACCCAGGCACTTTGTGTGTGGGATTCCAAATACCAATGTCTGGAGATCTGGTCTCTCTTGTATTCTTTGTCCTTGTGGGTTTGTACCTTCTTAATTCCTTCTGGCATTTCAGTGAGATTTGAGTAAGAAAAAGAAATAAGCATACAGACCCATCACCTTGAGCTGCAAGTGCTGTATTACACTTCCGACCATTAATGTTTCTTTCTAGGAAATAAGAGTTCACATGCCTCCTGTGTGTCTCCAATACCGTGTTTCTGCCTGCTGGTGAATCAGCCCTCAGAAGTTGAGGATGTCCCCTTAGCTTTTCCTCCTGTGTCTCTGCAGCCATCTCACTGGGTAGAAACCACTTATGGATTCTCACTGGTTTTTCTAATTCCTTGAATGCAGAAAACAGTCAGCATTTTGGGGAACTGACTCACCATCTCTTCCTTCTTCCTGCTTTAGCTGAAGCAGCAGGGATCTGTTTGCCAGAATGCATTTATTTATTGCCTGTATAGTTAACCTGGTTCTCACAGCCCCACCTAGTCACCAATCCAGTGTGACTCTGGGCCTGTCATGCCTTATGGGGCCCTTCTTTGCCGCCACCCAGACCCAGGCAAGGAACATAGGCTTCCTGTGGGAAGTAGGGTGATTTGGGGCAGGGGGATGAGAAGCATCTGCTTTAAAACAACTCTGGGTTTTGCCCCAGCTTGATCAAATATTCAACCTCTCTAGACTTAATTTCTTCATGTGTGAAATGGAGATAACATCAGTAATACTGAAATAATATTTCAAAGCATTAGTTGATACGTGGCTGTATAGGATTCAGTGACTACTCTCCCACCCATGTTTTGCAACTAAAGGGAAGGACATCCACTGATGTAGCAACAGTTACCTTTGAGAACAAATGTGCTGCATTCTTTATCTTTTAAGGTCAAAGGACACTTCCTGGGTGTAAGACAAGAAAACTTGTAAATGGAGATGCAATAGAGAAAGCAGATTTGGCCTTGTACTTCACAGCAAATGAAAGAGTTCCAAGATGTAGAAGGAAAGAGTTTGGGAAGAAAGAAGGAGACGCCCTCTAGGAACCTAACTCCCTGCCTCTCATCCCTGGGGCAGGCCCAGGCTGGGCAGAGAGGCTCTGAGAGTGGAGGGGCCTGTGCCCTGCTCATCCTAGAGCTCTGAAAGTTGGCCAGCAGCCTTGTGGAGATGACAGTGAGGGGTTATAGGTGTGGCTGTAGAAGTCCCAGGAGTTTCCATGGGCATGAATGGAAAGCAGAAGTTTGATGGAAAGAATGAGCACCTGAGAGTTAGCCTGGGAGTAACCATACAGCACAGGGAAATGGGCCCCATGGCTGAGGCTGGGGAGGACAGATCAGAGGAAATTCTCTACAGTTAAGCTCAGGGTGACAAGGCCAGAAGTAGGGCCAAGTCAAAAGAAGAAGATAACCCTACTCCCAGACTAAGTACAAACTCAGATGGGAAGAGAGACAAAGAGGAGCATCTGTAGGAGATACTTCATCAGTGAGGCAACCGCAGGCCAGATGCCCACCAACTCGATGCCACCAGGTCCTAAAGGCTCCCTTGAACAAAATGCATGAGTATGGGCACAGGGGGAGCAGCAGACCTTGAAATGTTTACATTTTAAACTAGAAGTGGGAAAAAAATTAATATGTTGGGTTGAAAAGGCTTGAAACTATACTACATTACTTTTTTTTTCTAGCAGCAGGAATAAAGATTTGCAAACTGAGTTCAATGTTAGAGAAATCTTTAAAGTTTAATTTCTTCTCATCCAAGTCTTAGAAGCTGTTGTGACTATAAAAGTCATGGCCATTGTGTTTGCTTCATGTAGGTTCTAACTATGATTAAATGGGTTCTGTCTATGAAGTCCCTAACACTGGGGCTGGCACATAAAAAGAAATCAAAAATGTTGGTAACATCCATTAGCCTTTGTCTGCCTCTTCCAGAGTTGAGACTAGTGCGCCTAGAAAAATAATGCAGGGAGCAAACACTCTCAGCCTGGGAGCGGTGCTCAACCCTGCTTGCCTGAATCCTCCAGGCAGGGGAAGCTTCCCAGACACTGATAACCCTACCCCCATATTTTTTTTCTACAGAGCAGGCCAAGCTGGGCTTCTGGCTCTGACCCCTGTGGCCTAATGCTTTCCCTCTGCCAACCACACTCTGAGTTCTCACTTTGCCCAGAACACCACCATTTAGAGGTTCACCGAATCATCCTCTTTTTTCCAACTTCAATATGAAGCCTACGGTACACCCACAGTCACTCTGCTAAGAATGTTAGATAAATAATGCAGTTTACCCAGACGCTGTGTGTTCAATTCAGCTTGCTTTAAAGAGATGATGTGGAAAGACCACAACTGCAGAATGACAAATTCAAAATGGCCAGAATGAGCTGGTCCTGTTGAGAAGTTCCTTCTACCATCAGGAGGGCCCTAATTTCATACCCAGGTAACAGGTTGCTTCCCTCATTTTATAGGCCTTCGGCTAGGTCTGCAATCTGATGTATCAATTTCTTTCTTCTAAGAAATGATGAGCTACTAGGCAGCAGAAGATGAGATTTTCAGGAGAAAGTTAAAGGAATTTTATAGCCTGCTTTTGTCATCCATACCACCCGATGACAGCTGGCCTCCATAAATACTTATTAAAATTAATATTGTTTGAGCAAGTCAAAAGAGAAGAAAACATTTCTGCAAGCCTATGCATAACATAACTCTCCCCTGCACAGAGCCTGGGACCATACACGATAGCATCGCACGATGGGTTGTAATGCTGTTGTGATGGAAAGACCATTGTGCCAGGCATGAATAAACTCTGTCCAAATGGCCTTTTGGACTAACACTCCCAGTTTTAGGATCTGACAGTTCATATATTCCACCTCTGTGATTTACCAGAAGCATCAACACGCAATATTACCATCTGGTTATTGTGCCAACGATTTGGTAAAATCTCAAGTCAAACCAGCCCTAGCCCAGGACACAGCTACAAGTCTTCGGTCAGCACCTGCTATTACCTATGTAATACATCAAAGGCTTTGGTCCCTGATCCAGAACCACAAAGAAGCCATGTCAACATGGACTGTCTACAATCAGTTAAAGTGCTCTCTGGTGCACTTGTCAACTAGAATGGTAATGCTCACATATATGGTACATCATAATTTACAAAGGCACTTTGCCCAACTTTATTCCAATTAATCCTCACAGCATTATAAAAATAGGTATCTTTATCCCTATTTTATAGGAAACTGGGGCTCATAGAAAATAAGTGATTTGCCCAAGGTTACAGAGTTAGTCAGTGGTAAAGCCAGAATTTGTACCAGGTCCCTGATGTTGTATCTGCGCTTGTTCCAGCAGACCCTTGTGGATTGCAGCAGGGCATAGTGATGTCATTCCCAGACATTCGCTTTTGCCCATGACCTCCCCCACCTTTCAGGCAGTAGTTAGGGCAGTCTGGGCCTACTGCATTGGAAAGGACGGGCATAAAAGGGAAGAACAAAAAAGTGAGTTTCCAGCTTTCAAGTTGAAAACAGAATTTTGGAATTTTGGCAGCAAAAATAGCAGGCAATCTCCAAATCCTGCCTTTTGAGTACAAAAAGGCAGCATTCTATAAACAGTAGAATTAAGAAAACATGCCTGAGGAAGAGCAAGTCAATTCCCTACCCAAAACCCCACAGGCCAGGAGGCGGCAGAGAGACAGAGGGAGAGTCACAGATAAATGCAGAAGTGGGGGCCCAGCACCCCAGGCGGGTGTTCTAGGTCGAGGAGCTAGACCTCTCCTGTGGATAGACTCTGAGGTCTCCACCTCCTGGCACTCATGCCTCTGCATAATCCCCTCCCCTTGAGCGTGAGCTGGATCTGTGACTTGCTTCCAACTAATAGAATATGGCAAAGGTGACCGAATGCACATGATCATGTGGATGTGATTGCACGGCCTACCATTTTAGTGCCAATCTCTTAAGGAGACAGTCTCCCCTGCTAACTGAAAAGCCAACTGCCATGCCGTGAGCATCCCTGTGGGAAGGACTGCATGACAAGAAACTGAGCACGCCCTCCAACCAACAGCCAGCTAAAAACTAAAGCCCTCAGTCTGGCAGCCTACAAGGAACTGAGTGCTTTCAGAGACCCTGTGAGCTTGGAATAAATGTTCCCCTGACTGAGCCTCCAGTGAGCGAGAGCCCAGCCCTGGCAGCGCCTCCACGGCAGCCTTACAAAGGACTCAGCTAAGCCGTAGCCAGACTCCTGACCCGCAGAAATCAGGAGCTAATATCCATGTCTTGTTTTAAGCCTCTAGGTTTGTGGTAATGTTTGTTGTGCAGCAACTGAAAACTAACACAGATTAGCTCAGGGGCCTGTGGGAGAAGGGATGCATGTCACTCCCAACTAAGGCCCAACAGGGCTAAGGGGGGTCCTTGAGAGCTTCACAGCCCCACCGTGGTACAGACCCAGCAGAGGGCAATGATGGAGGGCATGTCTCAGCAAATAGGGCCTGGCAGAGCTACCCCGGAGTCCTCCTCAGCCCTGCAGAAGTTCCAGAGTTCATGTAAGGGGCTCAAGGATATAACTGAAGAGACACAGCAGACAAGGAGGAGCTTTGCGGTCAGAACAAAGGAGGCACGGGCCAATGACACAGACATCTCTGCATGCGCCAATAACCACAGCAGAGGGGTTAGAGTTACATACCCCAGATGCAGCATGGACTCTTGCTGTGACCAGAGACCAAGAGCTCGCCTTCAAGCTGAGACATGTCCAACTCCCTGGACTTGGTGCCACTCCAGGGACAGGGTGGGAGGTGGGGCAAGAATGCTGAACAATTCTGTTCAAACTGGGAATGGCTGCAGTTACCTGGAAATGACTAGGATGCATGTTCTGCCCTCAGGGGAGGAGGAGGACCTGTAAACAACCTGCTATTGCAGACTGAGGAGTGCTGGAATAGCAGGAAAGGCAGCGGTCTTGGGGATGTGCAGGACAGGTCAGTAAAGGCTTCCTGGAGGAAGTGACACCTGAGTTGAGATTTAGAGGACGAATTAAAGTGAGGTTCTATGAATATAAGATTCCAAACTTTTATGGCTCTATGAATTTAAGTTTTCAAAGTTCTACGATTGTTTTTTGCTGAAGTCTGAAGATCAAAGGCTCCCTGCCGGCGCTGTTATCTCCTGGGCCCCGCTTGGGAGTGGAGGAAACACAAACTAATATATCTGAAATGTAGCTGAATCAGACTCCTAGTCCTCCTAATTTCCCACATCTCCGTCATCTCTGCCTGGAGGGCTTTCCTCCTTTTTTAATTTACTCTTTTATTTTAATAAAAGTTTCACATGCACACAATTTCAAGAGTCAAATCATTTTTGTAAAACTTGTATGAAAAATAGCAGTTGCACACACTGCCCCATCCCACCCCCCTTTCTCACCACCCAGGGGAACCTGCTTTCAACTTTTAGAAGATTATTTTGGACTTTTTTCCTCTCCATCTCTAAGTAACATGCTGATGTTGCTAGTTCTTGATTTTTCAGATGCACCATCCACTATTTCCTAACATGGAAACTGAGACTTTTTCTGCCACTCTCTCCAACCCCACCACACACACACCTACTTCCTAGTCCCATTTACCCAATATTGTTGATATATAATTGTAAATTCGATATATTCAGTGTTTACGTTATTATGATCATGTAACACTATCCACAACTGAGTCATGGGGCTTATGAAATATGGTAACTTTACCTTTTTTTTATTATTGTTATGTTAATCACCATACATCATTAGTTTTTGATGTAGTGTTCCATGATTCATTGTTTGTGTATAACACCCAGTGCTCCATGCAGAACATGCCCTCTTTAATACCCATCACCAGGTTAACCCATCCTCCCACCCCCCTCCCCTCTAGAACCCTCAGTTTGTTTCTCAGAGTCCATAGTCTCTCATAGTTCGTCTCCCCCTCCGATTTTTCCCCCTTCATTCTTCCCTTCCTGCTATCTTCTTC
>NW_027679821.1:0-377 GCF_054177405.1 Leptonychotes weddellii
GCCTGGGTGGCTCAGTTGGTTAAGCGACTGCCTTCGGCTCAGGTCATGATCCTGGAGTCCCGGGATCGAGTCCCGCATCGGGCTCCCTGCTCGGCGGGGAGTCTGCTTCTCCTTCTGACCCTCCTCCCTCTCATGCTCTCTCTATCTCATTCTCTCTCTCGCTAATAAATAAAATCTTAAAAAAAAAAATTAAAAAAAAAAAGAATATCAAGAATCTTTGTGTACAATATTCTTAGCCTCTCGTGTGGACTTTCACATATAGCCAATCCCACAAGGCCAGTGGTCTTCTTCAGCAAATCCACCATGACATCCATTCAGCATCCATTCTTATGAAATTTGTTAAAAGACCAAATCCATGGTAACTAGATATAGTTATG
>NW_027679822.1:0-377 GCF_054177405.1 Leptonychotes weddellii
GGGGAAGGAGAAGAGATGTGAATAAATGGGAGCCACAGGTTGTCTATAGGAAGGGGGATCCCAGCTGCCTCTTCAGTGTAGCCTGAAGCTTTCAGAGAGGAATGCCCAAGGGCTTGAGATCAAGAATTCTGTATTTGGCAAAACTACCATTCAAAAATGACGGTGAAAGAGACACATCCCCAGGTAATCAAAGCCCTGAGAATAACTGTTGCTGGCAAACATGCCTTACAGGAGTGCGGAAGGAGGTCCTCCAGACTGAAAGGAAGGGAAGCTGGACAGCAACTCTGGGCTGTGCTGAAATGAAGGGCACCAATAATCATAATTACAGAAAATGCTGTACAAATGATGGTTTTATTTAGAAACATTTGATACCAAAA
>NW_027679823.1:0-377 GCF_054177405.1 Leptonychotes weddellii
CAAAAGCATTTTACCTTTGAAGTCAGCAAATTTAGAGTTTTCATCTTGTTCTCTGTAGAAAAGCATTTACATCACAAAATCACCCATAACAGCTGCACATTCTATTAATAATTCTAAGAAGAAGCTAAGGACAAAATAAACCTAAAAGAAAACTAGACTTTTCTTTAAGATGGTCTTTTGAGATTAAAATTAATATATAAAGAGAAGAATGCTTATATTATCACCTGTGTGAAGAAAGAACTTTAGAAGTAAGCATGTTAATATTGTCACTTTTAAAAAACATGCAGTGGACTTCAATTAGTGGAGAGAAAGAAGCAGTTAGTGTTTCTCCTGTATGACAGAGATACTAATAAAAGTATCAAGGTAAAAAGCTTCTG
>NW_027679824.1:0-377 GCF_054177405.1 Leptonychotes weddellii
GAGAGCGTGAGAGGGAGGAGGGTCAGAGGGAGAAGCAGACTCCCTGCCAAGCAGGGAGCCCGATGCGGGACTCGATCCAGGGACTCCAGGATCATGACCTGAGCCGAAGGCAGTCGCTTAACCAACTGAGCCACCCAGGCACCCATGGAAAGAAGAGGTTTAAAGCATCACATTTACAAAAAAAAAAAAAAAAAAAAAAAGCTTGGTGCCACATGGAGTAAGAAGACAATAGCTGTTGATAAGGACTTTATTTAAAAAGATAACATATATCTAGTCTTTGTTTCTGGAGATGACATCAGGACAAGATGCCATTCCAGTCTCCTAAAAAAATGACCAATCAGATGAAATGGGCATTTACCATTCAAATTGATCTTTAT
>NW_027679825.1:0-377 GCF_054177405.1 Leptonychotes weddellii
AAAAAGTGTCCCTTACCTCAATTTCTTTTTTTTTTAAAGATTTTATTTATTTATTTGAGACAGAGAGAATGAGAGACAGAGAGCATGAGAGGGAGGAGGGTCAGAGGGAGAAGCAGACTCCCTGCCGAGCAGGGAGCCCGATGCGGGACTCGATCCCGGGACTCCAGGATCATGACCCGAGCCGAAGGCAGTCGCCTAACCAACTGAGCCACCCAGGCGCCCCACCTCAATTTCTTATAGTTGATCAGGGAGACTTGGGAAGAAAGGAAAAGGCGCCCCCCACCACAGTTCCTCCTCATCTTTTTCCTGATGTGTGGCCCTAGTGACTCATGCGACTGACAGCCAGAGCCCCATGTGCTCTCTGCGAGGTGCTGGGA
>NW_027679826.1:0-377 GCF_054177405.1 Leptonychotes weddellii
TTGTCCAGTAAGAGCAATTTTATTGTAGAATCCTGGAGCTGAAAGTTGTCTTAACACTCTCACTTAGAAACTGTTTCTTGCTCATCTTTGTATTCACTCCAGCACTTAAAACAAAAATTATCACATGGTAGAAACAGTTATTTTCATTCACTGAATTGGGTGGCTGAGGTTCTTTTTTCCTCCATAATACTTTTCTGTGATTCTCCCTTGTTTTCACAATGTTCTCAAAATTATGAAACTAAACTTTAAGGTCCATTATTATATGTATTCAATTTACTTTTCAACCTTATCTGATATGACTCCACAGAACCAGTCTGCCATTTCAACCAAATCATTGTCTTCATTATCCCTGGAACACACACTGTTAAATCTAATAA
>NW_027679827.1:0-377 GCF_054177405.1 Leptonychotes weddellii
TTGTCCAGTAAGAGCAATTTTATTGTAGAATCCTGGAGCTGAAAGTTGTCTTAACACTCTCACTTAGAAACTGTTTCTTGCTCATCTTTGTATTCACTCCAGCACTTAAAACAAAAATTATCACATGGTAGAAACAGTTATTTTCATTCACTGAATTGGGTGGCTGAGGTTCTTTTTTCCTCCATAATACTTTTCTGTGGTTCTCCCTTGTTTTCACAATGTTCTCAAAATTATGAAACTAAACTTTAAGGTCCATTATTATATGTATTCAATTTACTTTTCAACCTTATCTGATATGACTCCACAGAACCAGTCTGCCATTTCAACCAAATCATTGTCTTCATTATCCCTGGAACACACACTGTTAAATCTAATAA
>NW_027679828.1:0-377 GCF_054177405.1 Leptonychotes weddellii
TTGCTGGGTCATAGGGTAGCTCTATTTTTAAATTTTTGAGGAACCTCTACACTGTTTTCAAAAGTGGCTGTACCAACTTGCATTCCCACCAACAGTGTAAGAGGGTTCCCCTTTCTCCACAACCTCTCCAACATTTGTTGTTTCTTTCCTTGTCCATTTTTGCCATTCTAACTGGTGAAAGGTGGTATCTCAATGTGGTTTTGATTTGGATTTCCCTGATGGCTAATGATGATGAACATTTTTTCATGTGTCTGTTAGCCATTTGTATGTCTTCTTCAGAGAAGTGTCTTTTCATATCTTCTGCCCACTTTTTGACTTGATTATTTGTTTTTTGGGTGTTGAGTTTGAGAAGTTCTTTATAGATCTTGGATACCAGC
>NW_027679829.1:0-377 GCF_054177405.1 Leptonychotes weddellii
ATCATTACGATAAGCCGGCAGTTTCTCCCAGGTTTACAGTAGGAGGCTCTAAGCTTGCAGTGAGGGCCTGAAAGGGAAGTGGGATGCTGGAAAGACCGTATCTCACTGCACAGCCAGTTTAGAAAAGACGCAAACCCAAATTATGAACTCAGGCAATTAGACTAGACCTGAAGAGTCGGCTGAGCATCAAGGAGGTTTGCGCAGTACCCTGACACAAATATATCAAGTAGCCATGGAAAGAAGAAGGGGTTTTTACATATGCCAAGACCTGAGAAAAAGAGCAAAGCAGAAGCACCCAGGGAAGTGACCTCAAGGTCATCTCAGGTAGGTAGGTACACATGTGGCCTAATAGAAATACAGTAGGAAAGGCTGAGCCT
>NW_027679830.1:0-377 GCF_054177405.1 Leptonychotes weddellii
CCTGGGGACCTGAGCAGCGGCCTGGCTAGGAATTCTGACGGCTCGGCGCCATCTGCACGCGCACCCTGTCCCAGCTCTGTGGGAGAGCCTGGCCCAGCACGGGATGGCAGGAGGGTTTCGATGGAAAGCTGCGGCCCACACAGAAGCACCCAACCGGCAAGGGGACTCTGAAGCGGATAGATTGGTTGCTTTCTTTGAAAAATAACTTTATATTTTGAAAACAATTACACATGAATTATTCATCGCAAATTCCTCCTGCTCAGTCCTTTCACAAAAACATATGTATGGGTAGTAAGGAAATGTCTGTAGGCAAATGTTTCACAGCCTGGAGGCTCGTGAAGCACCACAGAGGTTAGGCGTGCCTTGAGCAGCCTGTC
>NW_027679831.1:0-14689 GCF_054177405.1 Leptonychotes weddellii
GCAAAGGAAACAGTCAACAAAACCAAAAGACAACTGACAGAATGGGAAAAGATATTTGCAAATGACATATCAGATAAAAGGCTAGTATCCAGAATCTATGAAGAACTTATCAAACTCAACACCCAAAGAACAACTAATCCAATCAAGAAATGGGCAGAAGACATGAACAGACATTTTTTCAAAGAAGACATCCAAATGGCCAACAGACACTTGAAAAAGTGCTCAACATCACTCGGCATCAGGGAAATACAAATCAAAACCTCAAAGAGATACCACCTCACGCCAGTCAGAATGGCTAAAATTAACAAGTCAGGAAATGACAGATGTTGGCGAGGATGCAGAGAAAGGCTAACCCTCCTCCACTGTGGGTGGGAGTGCAAGCTGGTGCATCCACTCTGGAAAACAGTATGGAGGGTCCTCAAAAAGTTGAAAATAGAGCTACCCTATGACCTAGCAATTGCACTACTGGGAATTTACCCCAAAGATACCAATGTAGTGATCTGAAGGGGTACGTCCACCCCAATGTT
This sequence comes from Leptonychotes weddellii, assembly GCF_054177405.1. Lineage (NCBI taxonomy): Eukaryota > Metazoa > Chordata > Mammalia > Carnivora > Phocidae > Leptonychotes > Leptonychotes weddellii. Next base: position 528 of record NW_027679831.1, read on the forward strand.
TATAGCAGCAATGTCCACAATAGCCAAAAGAGCCTAGATGTCCATCAACAGATGAATGGATAAAGAAGATGTTGTGTGTGTATGTGGTATACACATACATACACACACACACACACACACACACACACACACACACAAAGGAATATTACGCAGTCATCAAAAAAATGAAATTTTGCCATTTGCAATGATGTGGATGGAACCAGGGGTATTATGTTAAGCAAAATAAGTCAATCAGAGAAAGACAAGTATCATATGATCTCGCTGATATGAGGAATTCTTAATCTCAGGAAACAAACTGAGGGTTGCTGGACTGGAGGAGGGTGGGAGGGTTGGGGTGTCTGGGTGATAGACATTGGGGACGGTATGTGCTATGGTGAGTGCTGTGAATTGTGTAAGACTGATGAATCACAGACCTGTACCTCTGAAACAAATAATACATTATATGTTAAAAAAAAAAAAAAAGAAGAAGATAGTAGGGAGGGAAAAATGAAAGGGGGGAATTGGAGGGGGATACGAACCATGAGAGACTATGGACTCTGAGAAACAAACTGAGGGTTCAAGAGGGAAGGGTGGGGAGGGGTTAGCCTGGTGATGGGTATTAAGGAGGGCATGTATTGAATGGAGCACTGGGTATTATATGCAAACAATGAATCATGGAACACTACATCAAAAACTAATGATGTAATGAATGGTGACTAACATAACATAATAAAATAAAATAAAATAAATACTTGAACATAAACACTTATTTTAAAACATAGTAATTTGCTTATCACTTAGCAATCTATAAATAATTGACAGTATCTGTTAAGCCCTTGACTATGTACCAGGCATTGTGATTTGACTTTATGTTTCTGAATGCACTTAATTCTCACCAAAGGTTGGTTCCTTCTAGACAGCTCTGAGTTTCTGTTGTCTTTGATCACCACCGGAAGAGGAAGTTCTTTCAACTATACATCCCTTCTCATAGACTTATCCTGATATCAACTTACTCATTATTTTCAGTCTCAAGCAGGAAATAATGGAGAGTAGTTAGTACTGCTCTCTTCGTTCCTGCAGTAACCATTATTACATATTTCTTAGTATTTCCAGTTATTTGCCTTCATGGCACATAACATGTTTGTACTTTTTGCTTTCTTAGTGAGTTATTTGTCCTATGACTGTTTATGACCAATGAGATATAAGGAGAAGGAGCATGTGTGACTTCTCAGGGGAAAGCAATTCACTGTAGGTACAAGTTGATCCAAAAATGTTGTTTCCTCTGCAACATCAGAGAAAAATATTCTAGAGTGTGGTGGATCCATGAGCCCATTCATTGGAAATTAATCCCTAGACAACTCATAATCAACGTACAATGGGAAGGAGAAATAAACTTTTGTGAGCTTCCTGAGATTTGGGGCTTATTATCTCAGCATAACCAAACTAATGTAGTTTCCAAATTGTTCCTCTTTGTCTCTTGGAACCCTCATTCCAAAACAGATAAACTCCTTTTTATTATGCTTAGCTTGGAAATCAGCATAGAAAACAGGAATAGCGTGCACACTTTGGACTTAAACTGCTCAGTTTGAAATGTTGGTTCCACAATTTATGCACTTTGGGGTCTTTATGTGATCTCTCTGAGTTTTACTATTCTCATCTGTAAAATGGATATAATACTGGTATTTATTTCAGAGGGTTTTTTGAAATGATAAAATTAAGTTATTATATGAAGTGCCTAGTGTAAACTTGATTCATAGTGATCACTCAATAAAAGCTTGCTCTCTTTTTAAAATGTTTTAAATTATTATTGTTCTCTTTTTTAGTTTCACTTTCTTATTTAAATTCCAGTTAGGTAACATACAGTGTAATATTAGTTTCAGGTGTAGAATTTAGTGATTCATCACTTACATACAATGCCCAGTGCTCATCCCAAGTGCCCTCCTTACCATCACCACCCAGAATTCTTTCAATTTTGTACCTTAATTGAAGCTTGCTTGTCCATGTAAAAATATAATAGATATTCATCTGTGGCTCATTTTTTAACATCCTTAAATTTAGGAGTTGAGACTAGAGTCCATGTGCTTCCCAGTGGCACTTGTAAAAATTTCTGCTCTTTTGGATTTAGGTTATTTGGATATATCACACCTGGTTCATTCCCAATTTCTGTCATCTGCTATCTCTTAGGTGTATACTCCTTAATATCCTGGAAAATGTGGAACCAGGCTCAGTTTTCCCTCAACCCTTAAGTGTTTTTATTATTCTGGAGGATTTCATTCATGTTAACAAGCCATCCAAAACAAAACAAAACCCTAAAACCTAGTTTCTCAGTTTTCAACTACCTCACTCCCTCTACTTCATTTGAGAACTTAAATCAATTTTAAATATTTATTTATTTATTTGAGAGAGAGAGAGAGAGCACACATGATTGGGGGGGGGGAGATGGAGAGAATCTTCAGGCAGACTCCCCGCTGAGCTCAGAGCCTTCTAGGGGGACTTGATTGCATGACCCATGAAATCATGACCTGAGCCAAAACCAAGAGTCGGTTCCTTAAACAGTTGAGCCACCCAGGTGCCCCTAATCTTAAATCCACTTTAATAAATACCATCAGATTATATTCACAACTTCCTTACCTTGGAAAGATTTAAATTTAAATATCTGACTCTCATTACTTTCTACATTTCTATGCTTCCAGATTCCTAACTCAATTACTTCCTCTGCACTCTTTACTGACCCTTTTGAGTTTTCTAGTCTCTTAAACCAAACTATCAGCCTCGTCATGCCTCACTTCCTTTACTCACCAGATTAGATCCAACTGGTACATTATTTTAATTAATCCTTTCCCCATTCCTTCATCAATGGCCCTTTTGCCATTCCATCCAAATCAACTGTCAAAATTCCAACTATGAGCTAATATAATAATTTACCTTCTTCATTACTACAAAATTTCCTGGAAAATATCACAGTTATTCCACCGCTACCAATTGTATCATTGGGTAGATCAATCTTCATTTCTTTAGTCAGCTTTGACTCTTAACTCTGTTTTGGTTCACACTCAGTGGAATATTTATTCTTCTGAATCACTGAGAATGTGTCTAACTTTCTGTGTTCCTGTTACAAATTTAGTTGAATCTAAATCCATACTTGCCTTGTTGGTTTCTGCTAGAAAGGAAATAATGTCTCTTTCAATCTAAACTCAATCTGTACCAGTGCTCTGGATGCATCTCCATTTGCCAGTTATCCTCCCTTTCTCCTCATCTTCAAACTTTCATTTCTGAATGCTCTTCCTCATCCTCATCTTCATCAAACTGTTGTGAAATGACAGAAAATACACATATTGCTCTCTGCCCCCTGTTCCTGGTACACAACTCCTAAAACCCTTGGGGTTTCCTAAGTGATAGGAGTCTTTTATTCTAATGAGGTGACTCTTGGTGGGTTCCAGGATAGCTTTAGGATGGAGGTTGGCTCTCAGGAAAACCAATCTGTAAGTAGAAGCTTCAACATTTTCACCACACTCCCCATCCTCCATGAAGGGGAAGGGGCTGGAGACTGAGTTAATGATGAAGCCTCCATAAAAATCTCTAAAATGTAGAGTTTAGAGAGGTTCTGGGTTAGTGAACATATCTATGTGCTAGGAGCGTGGCCCACCCCAACTCCACAGAGACAGAAACTTCTGCACTTGGGACCATTCCAGACTTTGCCCTATGTATCTCTTCCTTTGGTCATTCATCTGTATCCTTTATCATAGTGTTTATTACATAATAAAGTGGTGAACATGTTTCTCAGAGTTCTGTAAGTTGTTCTAGCAAAGGATTGAATACAAAGATGGGGTTGTGGGAACCTCTCATCCATAGCCAAGTCAGACAGAAGTTGTGAGTAACCTGAGAACCTACTACTTGAGATTGGTGTCTGAAGTGGGGGACCTGAGCCCTTAACCTCTGGGCCCTATACTAAGTCCCATTTGTTAGTGTCAGAATTGCTTGGTGTGGAAAACTTGCACATCTGGTATCAGTGATGAGGGAACAGAAGGCAAGCTGAGGACAAAGCAGAAGCTGACACCCCACAACCCACCCCCCTCCATGGGACATATATGACATTCCTCAGGCACTCCTGGCTGCCCTAAAGGAAAAACAAATAGTTAACTTATAGAGATCACGCCAATCCTACAAGACAGGAGTCTCCCTTAGTTTACAAATGTCTTAGCAATCTACAAGAACAAAGCATTCCTATCATCAATAACCTAGCTTTCAGAAGGAAAGGTAGATACAATTAAATGCCCTTATAACCTGCAGCCCATTGATGGATAATTGAAGCAGGCAGAGTGTAATGTTCCTCCAGGAAACTACCAACTATCTTAATGTTAATGCCTTACTAGAGGGGTAAACCACCTTAACTTGACAATGGCAAGGCCTTTGGTATCTTGTAGGTCCTCTTTAGCATATGAAAGTTCTTTTGAAACCTCCCTTTTTCCTTACCTCCCCCAACCCCATAGTATATAATCAGCGACCCGTCACAACCCTGGGGCAGCAGCTCTTTCTGCCCAAGGGTCCTGTCCCCTGTGTTTTAATAAACCACCATTTTGCACCAAAGACGTCTCATGAATTCTTTCTTAGTCATCTGCTCCAGACTTCACTTATATTCTAAAACTTCATCATCAGAAGTACTGTGAGTATGAGAGTAAGGGACGAAAATGTTTTTTTTTTTCTTCTATGCAACTATATGTATATAATTTCTTCCATTAAGCAAACCTTTTATAAGCCCACATTTTTTGCAACAGCTTTTTATCTTTCTCCCTTTTCTTATTGGATTTTGGGGAGATTTCCTATATTTTGTTGCCTTTAATTCAATTCCAACTTCACCCTGTATTACCTGGATCTCATCACCACTGTCTTCTCAATAGGACGTAACTTCCTGTTCCTTTTCTTGTTTGACTGCTGGGGAGCATTTAATAAGGCTGAACACTTCCTTCCTAGTTTTCACTGCCACTGTCTTCCTATTACTGCTCTCTCCTAGTTTTTCCAATCTCTAGCTGCTCCTCAATTTATTTTAAAACTTCCTTACCTCTGGCCACGCCTTAATGTTTCTATCCCTTACTGTTCTGCCCCTCACCCCAAATGCCCAGAAGCATTTTGTCCTCTCTGGGGGCCTTATTTACATCACAATGGCTCCCCTCTGCCATCTGTATCAGTTCTGATGCTTTCTCATGGCCAAAGGGCTCCAGTAGCTTCGGCCCAGGTTTCCCCTCCAGTCTCACATTTGCTTTTCCTCAACAGTTTAACTGCTTATTAAGTATTTGTTGCATGACTGATGAAAGCATTATTTGTGAAGATTAAGTACAACTGTGATTGACTAAGATCACTCAGGTGATAAGTGTCAAAGTAAGGTCTCAAACCCAAGTCTCTATTCTAAGCAGTTTATTTTGTACCACAGAACAGCACAGAAGAGCAATGTTTAAAAATAGTTTTGTAAGGTTCTATAAGATAGTATTTTTTAAGGACAAGACCTCAAGTTTTATCCTCAATACATTCTGCTATATGTCTAGCAGTATTCTTTTTAACTGTTTTGTATCCAATAAGCTGATTTTAAAGGGATTAAATATAAAGAAGAAGGAAGATCATGGGGCACCTGGGTGGCACAGTTAGTTGAGCATCTGACTCTTGATTTCAGCTGGGGTCATGATCTCAGGATTGTGAGATTGAACTCTGCATTGGGCTCTGCGCTCAGCAGGGAGGCTGCTTGACATTCTCTCTCTCCCTCTGCCCCTCTCCCCCAAACAAATAAATAATAAATAAATATAAAATCTTTACAAAAAAGAAGAAGAAGAAGGAAGATCACTTGAGACTTTAACCAGAATTTACTATTCATGTCTTCAGTGGCCAGGCAGATAAATGTAGTGATTGAAGCAATTCAGTGATCAAAGCTAAGTGATAAGGGAAAGGTGAAGACTACAATGAAATAGAAAGCATATGTTCTGTCTAAATATATTCACATCCACGTTCTTTTTAAACAATATTTATGCCAAGCAAAATATATCTGTGGGTCAATACTAATTCTCATTGTTTTCAACCCTTACTTCAATAATAGCCTGAATTAGAAGCAGCTTTGTTTAGAGATATCCGAATCTGTAGCAGAATTTTTATCTTATAGCAAATGTTATACTTCTTGGTTTAAGCTGAACATTAATTACAGTTGTTCATTCCACAGATGCTTGATGACAGAAAAAAATAGAATATTTGACCAGGAGACCACAGGAGGAGAAAAAAAAATATGAGAACATGCTGTCATGGTGTTCTCTTAGAACCATGCATGGGGAAAATGTACAGAGAGAGGGAGAGAAGAAAATTTTTCTGCCCCATAGTCTTCATGAATCCTTACTTGTTCAGCACCAAATCTAGACTTCTCTGGAGGACTTTCAAAGCCATTTGAAAAGGAAAGCGGCTAATATTATTGCTAAGGTCTAAAACTAATGACTTCTCATGATGCTCTAATCTAGTCAAGAGAAACCAGTTCATTAAGGGGAAGTCGGATACATGTATGGCTACTACCTCGGTCTACCCAACCTTCTTTTTTATTTTTTTTTATTTTATTATGTTATGTTAATCACCATACATTGCATCATTAGTTTTTGATGTAGTGTTCCATGATTCATTGTTTGTGTATAACACCGTGCTCCATTCAATACGTGCCCTCTTTAATACCCATCACCAGGCTAATGCATCCCCCCACCCACCTCCCCTCTAGAACCCTCAGTTTGTTTCTCAGGGTCGATAGTCTCTCATGGTTCGTCTCCCCCTCCGATTTCCCCCCCTTCATTTTTCCCTTCCTACTATCTTCTTTTTTTTTTTTAACATATAATGTATTATTTCTTTCAGAGGTACAGGTCTGTGATTCAACAGTCTTACACAATTCACAACACTCACCATCCTTCTATATCATGACAGATGTTGGTAGTTGACCAAAGCACTCTTCAAATCGAACCCCTTCCAGGTCTCAAAATTCTTTTCAATATAGGGAGTACTACTATTTGATTTTTATATGACTTAGATCAAATTTAGCCTGGGGGCTATCTATCCATCTATATATGTCTATAATCCTCTACCTAGAAAGATATGACAATACAGATAATACAGACCCTAGTAAGCACTGACATAGCTAGAAGAGTAAAACGAATGCAACCTGATTTAGTGACAGAAACAGCCCACCCTGGATATGGGCCTTTTAGATTCATGACTATGTGCTTAATTTTTATGTATTTTCTCTTAAATCAAGCCCTTATATATTAACTACAACATTCTGCTATCTGCCCTCCTTGAATCAAGACTCTTGCTTCCTATCTACCCCACACATTTACTAGATTAATCTACCATAAATTCCACTTTCATCATGTCACTCCCTTGTTCAAACAAATTGTTATCTTCCACTATATCCAATAGTTCTTTGTCTATTCATTTTATTTATTAAAATAAAAGTGCTGTGATTCAGTAAATTTGGGTTTAGCTATTGTATTTCTTAGAGAAGAAGTCCCTGCTTACATGTCATGCAACAGTAGTATTTTACATAAAAATCAGATTGGAAAATCTTACCATAATGCAAGCATAGACAAATACTCACTTTAGGGAGCATTTCCTGATCACAGACAGCCTGATAAGAAATAGAATTGTATTGATTGGTAACAAAAATATAAACTAGGATAAATACTCTGGAATGATGCTGTGCATTGGAATCCATATTTTTGTTTGCGGTCCTACCATTCTTAATTCATGATTTGCCTATTGTAATTATCTAAGCAGATTTAGTTTTGGTTTTCTTTATTATATCCTGTTTTTCTCTGATGCCTTAAGAATGGCTTTCAAAGCCTTATTTATATTTCTAAATTAATGGTTTGTGCAGTGAAATAGGACCTAGCAGTGAAAGAAAAAGGTAAGCACTCAAAAATGAGTCCATAAATGAATTTCAGAGTAATGTTTGCTGACAAAATTGTGTTGTGATTTTCTTTCTCCTAGTTTTCCATCCGTAGATAACAATGCCATATGTTTGTTTTTATGGTCTTTACTTTGTCTTTTATAGGGTCTGATAAGCGATTTGAAGTCTGAAAATAAAGATCAACTTTTTGCATTTCCAGGGTGATATTAGGACTTCGTGGTTGTTTGCACAGTTCCACTTAAAGATCACAGTCTCAAACACATTGATGAATAAAAATGTCTTCTCCATGCCTAAGGAACCAAAGTAAATCTGCAAATGCTAAATTGTAGAGTGTCCCAGGGAAGGACATCACATAGCTCTGGCCTTCAAGTAAAATTATATATGAACACAAATGCATTTCTCGATTACGGGGAAATGTGCAAAACAATTACATGGAGATGTGACAATGGTGGCATTCTGATCCTGCAGATGTAGAGAATCGCCCTTCATACCAAGCATCCTTGGTAACCCAAGTATGAGAGGCAGAATCATGCCACCCTCCCACCCCTTGCAAAATGTCTATGCTATGCTTTAATTCATAGAACTTGTGAATCTGTCACCTTCCATGGAAAAAGGGAGGCTTTGCAGATGTAATTAAAGTTAAGGACCTTCAAATGGATTGATTATCCTGGATTAAGTAAATGAATGTGATCTGATCACAAGTTCTTAAAAGTGGAAGAGGAAGGCAGAAGAATTGGTTAGAGACATGTGACATGAGAATGACTCGACCGCCATTCCTGGCTTTGAAAATAGAGGAAAATGGCCATGAGCCAAGTAATGTGGTGGCTTCTAGAACTTGGAAATGACCCTCAGTTTATAGGTAGCAAGAATGCATGGACCTTGGTCCTACAATGACAAATACTGAATTCTGCCAATGGTGCCCATAAATAGGAAACAGACCCTTCCCTGGAGCCTCCAGAAAGGAATGCTACCTGCTATTACCTGGTGAGATCTGTACTGGACTCTGAACCTACAGCACTGTAAGATAATAAATTTGTGTTGTTTTAAGCTATTGTTTATGGTAATTTGGTGCTACATCGACAGAAAACTAATGTACCAAGTAACAAATAACATCAGGAAATCACATTAGAAGTATATAATGGTAAAAAATATATAGCATGGATTTACATAGTTAGAGACTGACTTTTTGAAACCTTAGAAGCAGATGCAAGTATTCATCTATGTTTTCTTGAGCAGGCTTATGTCCTGCGCACTCTCCATGCATGTCTATTGATGGTTTTCAAGTGTAGGCAACAGGACTTCCTGGGGGAGTGTTTTTCATGGATGGCTTATTGCTAACAACTACTCTTATGCACATTCTAGAACATTCACTTGTATATTGTCATTTTACTCTTTGTAACAGAGTGGCAATTATAGATTAAGAGTAAATATTTTAAATTGTTAAAAAAGTCAAACTTGTTACCAGAACTGATTTTTCCCATAATAATAGAAACATAAAACAAAATCATTAATAAGTAATAAAGTCTTGACCATTTCCTTGTACACTCTTTTTTGAATTCTTATTCCATTGTTGGTTCAACCCTTTGGTGCTTATGATGTTTTATCTTACATCTGCTTGGAAGAGCCTCAAAGCCAGTTGTGTGAGTTCTAGGCACTAATGGTATTACAGTAAATATTTACACATTAGTAGACATTTAACCTATCTTTTTAGGCCTTGAACTGAAACTCTAGATTTATTTGACACTTCGATTATAACCAAAAGATGCAATCAATTAATTTAAACATACCCATTTAACTTTTATTGAGTACTTACTACATGTTAGGTACTGCTACAAGTATACAGAAGATGAAGTTCAACCCTGGGTGACGTCACAGTTCATTTGAGGAGTCCTAGTAGTCAACAAGTAGGAGGAGGTTCTTGATCCAGAGAACTGGTTAGCATAAACAATGCCAGTGGGTTAGGCAACCCTTCTCCACTATATAGTGATATCTTTTGATTTATATGGGGCTAGAAACTTCTTGAGAAAGTTATTGAATTCTGATGTCACAACAGGTGACATATAAGAATGCCTGTCACCTTAGTTGAATTGGGATGAAGAGCTAAATTACAGAAGTTTGATTGAAAATCCCTAGTTAAAAATCCCTTCACAGGGAAATGATGACTAACCAGAAATTCCAGAGTCACCAATAGAGGCTGGGAGGTAGAGGGGAAGAACATGTGGACCTTAGGAGACCCGTGGTATCCCAAGCTCCCACTGAGTAGTGTAGTGGTTGGGAGTACAGGATTCAGAGCCAGACTGCCTGGGTTCAAATCCCAGCTCTGCCACTTAATAGCCTGGTATCCTTGGGTAAGTTACTTCTGTGTATTTTACTTTCATCAGTTGCAAAATGGAGATAATTATATCGATATTGGAGAGCTTTTGTAAAGATGAAATGCGTCAATACATGTAAAGCTCTTAGAAAAGTTTCAGACATGTATTTAACACAATCAATGTAGCTCTCATTCATAGCCCTGGGATGAAGGACTGTGGGGCTTTTCTAAAGGAGCAGAACACAAAGAAAGAGAAGCCACTTTTCTATTTGCACGTGAGAGAGATGCTCTGGAGACCAAGTGAGTCATAGAGGCTTTATTCGGTGGCTTGGAGATGAGAAGCAGAAGGGAGAGCAGAACCCAGTCTGGAATGCAGTGATGGTGCAGACACTAGCCAGAGAAAGGGAGCAGCAGCTGAGAGCAGAGGTGATGGAGAAGCAGTAAGCCACGTGACTCACCAGTGGCTTAAGGCATAGAGGTGTAAGCTGGTGGCACACTGGACGGCCCTGCGGCATTGACAGGCAGTGGTCCAAGCCGAGCAGGCAGAGGGTGGTCTGGGACAGAGTGACCCAAGACTGATTCCAGAAAGGAATCTAGTACAAGACTGTCTGGGCAGGTTTATAGCTCTCATATGGTGGTTTTGCCTCTTGGGGGAGCACCTATAAGAGATTCTAGAGAGGGGAGAAGATCCATAAAGGGGACAGGGAAGGTTCTGTGTTCAGAAGGTAGGAAAAGGCTTTTAAACCACTAGGTTTTGTGTCTTTTAAAATGACCTTAATGTACCCACAATTTGGTGAGAATTGGGCAAACTTCAGGTTGCGCAAATTGCATATTATGTAATGTGATAGATCTAACAGAAGGATCAAGTGCGAGCCCCGAGAATGGAACAGATTTGTCCTGAACACACTGGAAAGGTTGAAGTACTGAAATGGAGAAATGATTTAAAGAAAAATTAAAATAAAATGTGCTAAGGCTATGGATAAGAAGGAAATTTAATTAATTTTCTTTTTTTGCATTCTACTTATGTTAGTGCTTCAGCCATAATTATATATATCTTTGTTTTGGGTGTTATATAAAGAAATAATGGTGTATTGGCCTTTGACCTCTTATTTTTTTATGAACAGATTCTGCTGATAGCTTCTGTTAATCATTCACATTTATTGTGCATACTTTGTATACCTGACCCTTTAATAAGCAGTGAGGAGATGGTATGCTCATTGAAAAACCATCTAGTCCTTCTTCAGAGAGCAACTTTCTAGATGGTTGTAGCACACAAGAAGAAAATGTCACAAAGCACCTATGAAGCTTATGCAAATATATGTGCAGGTCACTGCAATGCAGCAAATTGTGTATGTAATAGTCAAAGGGAATGTGTGGAATTGCATGCTTGTGTGTGTGTGTGTTGCTTTACAGTTGGCCTCTACTCCCTTGATATAAAATAGTGTCAAAGGAATTTGTAGTCCTATTAGTGTCTCCTTATAAAAGCTACATTTCAGAATTCAGTAGTCAATAGCACAGACATAAAATACAATGTTGAAGTCAGATTCAATCAAATTCACTTCACATTTTGCTACAATGATTGATCATAGCCTCTGAATTGGAAAGAACTCAGATGTCAGATACTTCAATGTTTCTCCCATTGCACAAAAGCTTTCTACATCCTCCCTGAGAGATTGCATCTGGAATCTGTTTGCCATTCCAATCTCACTGACGTTTCTTTAGTATTCTTCCCTAGTTTCTGGTTTTCTTCCAGGCTTCAAAATAATGTGTACCAGGAGTTATCTGCTTTCTCATCTCTTCTCACTCCTTCTCCCTTTTGGCCCCCTTCCCCCTTTCTTCTTTACCCTCCTTTCCTCTAGTCCTCCCTAATAACTAAAGTAGGACTTTTAATACATGAGTCTGTTCTTGATTCTCAGGCCCCAGTCATGAATGTTCAGCTGTATGAAAGACCTTTTCAGCTAGAGATTCCACTAAAACCATGCCTGGACATGATTTAGCTCCTGGGTCCTCTGTTGTGGTTTAGGGCACTACCCTATGCTGGGTTCAAACCCCAGGTATTTCTACATCTTTCCTCTCTCTTCCTCCCTATACTGTTAGGAGAGAGGAAGAAATGAATGGGGAACTTGAAGAATTTGGTCTTGGTTTTAGACTCACTAATTAACAGTTCTTGGGACTGTTGAACAATTCATGTAATTGTTTAAGTTTCAATTTATCTAACAAATGAACTGATTGGAATAGATAATTTCTAAAGTTCTTTCCAACTCTGACATTCTGTTTCTATGTATGGTTCCAACTACTATCAATTCTATTGCAATCAGTTTTTGTTCTCTCTCTCTCCTATTCTCTATTTCTCCCTTCATCTCTACTGATTCCATCCCCATTACCTAGACTTTTTTGTCTTCAATGGATTTTCCTCAGTTAGCCATTTCTTCAACTTATCATTCTGACACATTGAGTAATTGCCAAAGTAATTTTCCTCAAATATAATGACGGTGATATCATTTTCCGTTCACTAAGCTGCAATGACTCACTCTGTACTAAGGTTAAAACCCTAACCACAAGGTCTGACTAAAAACTATAGTTTCATTTCCCTCTGTCTCTCTTACCCATATTCATCTGCAGTTCTAGAGGTCACTTGAACTACTTGCTCTTCCCAAACATTTCTTCTATTTTCTAGGCCATGCTCCTTAGCTCAATCTGTTTCTTCTGCTTGGAATTTCTTTTTCTTTCCCTTTCTGTATGTCCATGTCCTGCTCATTGCTTAAATTCAAAAGAAAAGATTTCCATGAAGATTTCTATATAAATTGGGCAAGAATGCTAGCTACGACAACCAAGAAAACATCAAATCTTAGTAGCTTAATGCTAACACCAATATTCCATTGGCCAGAGGTTAAATGATAGAGCGGCTGAGAAATGCAGTCTCACTGTGTGTCCAGAAAGGAAGGAGTGAGTTTTTTTGAACACATAGGTCTTTGAACTTTCTTTGTTCCCTTCCCCAAAGAAGCTAGAAATAATTTCTCCTTTTAGAAAACACTCAAATCCATTTATGCAGCAAAAATTCTAGAATTTTATTTTACCATAATCGCTGATAGTTGATATTTCCAGACAGTCATACAATTTGACCATATTTTCAAATGAATTCTCATAGGCTTGAATATAATATTCTCATATATTTTAAAATTTCCCACATGTCTGGTTTTACACTTCTCTTTTCATCTTGAAATTTGTTAATGCTCTTCATCTTATTTTCTTGATTATATTTGTCAGATGTTTATTTTATGTTTATTTTTTCCAAAGACCAAGATCTTGGATTTGTTTTTATATTTTGTCTCTCATTCCTCTGGGCCACTGCTCTTACCCTCTATTCTATTTCATCCTTATGTATTGAAAATTCTTTTTTCTCTAGATTTCCAACTTCTAGTTATTTATTTAATTTAAGTAAAATAATTTCAGTTTAATAATTGCCTCTGACTAGAGTGTTGGTCCACCCACTACTATACTACAATGGGATCTTCACTCTGCCACTTGTTACATATTTTACACTGGAAAAATCACTTAATATTCCAAGCTTCACTTTCTGCAATTGCAAATGCAAATACAATATGACTTTTCTAAGAGGCTTGTTGTAAGAATCAAATGAGCTAATGCATGGGATGCACTCAGCCTAGTCCATATCACATTTAAATACTCAATAAATGTTAGTTCTTTTTGGTTTTATAATTTTTGGTGTTTTCTATTCTACAGTGCTAATTTGTGCTTCATCTTTGACTCAGTGTTTATTTAGCAGTGAGTTTTAAACTTTTTATATTGTTGGAGCTCTTTGTTTAAACATTATTTAAATAATTGACAATATTTTCATTGTGTTTTGAAAGTGTATTTTAAACAATTTTGGCTTTGGAGAAGTGATTTCCATTCTCTTCATGTCCTAGGCTATTGTCACTTTTTTTTTTT
>NW_027679832.1:0-7517 GCF_054177405.1 Leptonychotes weddellii
ATTGGAGGAGCAGATGAACCATGAGAGACTATGGACTCTGAGAAACAAACTGAGGGTTCTAGAGGGGAGAGGGGTGGGGTGATGGGTTAGCCTGGTGATGGGTATTAAAGAGGGCACCTACTGAATGGAACACTGGGTGTTATATGCAAACAATGAATCATGGAACACTACATCAAAAACTAATGATGTAATGTATGGTGATTAACATAATAAAATTTTTTAAAAAAAGGAAGTGGCTTACACTCTGCCCACATCTTTTTAGCCAGAACCCCATTATATGGCCCCAACCTAACTTCACAGAAGGCTAGGAAGTGTAGAACAGCTCATGAATATTTGATGTGCATCAATGTCCTGTCACGCATTCTTCCATCCTTGTGCTCCTTCTAAAGCATAAATATCACCATGTCCCTCTCATGTTCACGACTTGGTGATGAACCCCAATCCCATCACAATGTGTCATCATATAATTGGTAGTTCTTCCATGAGTTTTCCCTCTTCCATCCAAAAAATATTTTCCTTTGTAAACATTCTTACCTAATCCATCTTTATCCTTTTTCCTTCAGCCAATAAAACCATTACCATAATCGTTTTTAAACTTTAAAAATAATTAAAATAACACTGCAAGGATTAAAATATACATATCTACCATATATTCTAAGACATGTATGTTTTTCATATATAATATGTATATAAAATGAGAATATGACAAGTATTACATCATTGCTGTTAAACTCTACAGTTGAACAGCCTTCACTGTAGATCCTCAACAGACATTAAATTTAAGATGACAGCTTTGTGGCTTATTGAAAATTTTCATACATCAGTCTACTCTCTGGGATTTACGTGTTAAGAGGCAGGTTATCCTATTTTGAAGCCAACAGAACTGCAGGCCCAGGCTAGAATGTTGCTATTTTCCTAATAGGCTATAAGGACGAGTCATTTGTCAGATTTAGGTCACTGCACTCTGTTTAAGATTAAACCATGTGATGAAATTGTTGCACTAATAAAGTTTATAATTTACTTTTATTGTGAACCACTGCTTAGAGGTTTACCTGTTCCAAAGGGAATCAATAGCCTAGTGAAGACATTATAGCTTTTAGAGAATAACTGAGTCATTTATCTTATGCCTACATGGATTTCTAAGAAATTTCTGAGATGATGACTAAGCATGTGGACCCCTTGAAGCAATCAGCTAGTACCTCTTCACTAACATAAATTTAGCAAAAGTCAATTTCCAATGCGAATGAGACTATGCACACTACCAACCAGGTGAGATCAAAAATATTTTTAGGGGCCCCTGGGTGGCTCAGTCATTAAGCGTCTGCCTTCGGCTCAGGTCATGATCCCAGGGTCCTGGGATCGAGTCCCACATTGGGCTCCCTGCTCAGTGGGAAGCCTGCTTCTCCCTCTTCCACTCCCCCTGCTTGTGTTCCTGCTCTCGCTCTGTCAAATAAAATCTTTTAAAAATATTTTTAAAAAGTAAATGTTATCAACAAATAATTAGCAAGTTCTTTATCAATTAATCAGAATGGTTCCCAAACCCTGTTCAAGCTTTGCTCTTTTGTGGGAGATTTCTAAAAAACACAGAATCTTCATAAGGGTTCACTATTCTGAGGATCACCTCAGAAGGAAATTAAGAATTGTCACAGAAGTCTGTATTACCCAACATCATGAACAAACTTACATGGGCAAAAATCCTTAGAAGGCATGTGAAATTCAGATTTGGGGCAAATTCTTTGAGTTATTGCCAATGTATGCAGTAGTACTCATAAATGATCAAGAGTCCAAGTTAATGGTTAATACCAGCTCTATAATATTAATAAGCTATGAAGGTTTTTCCCAATTTTCTTAACAGATCCTAAACCTGTGGCATAAGCTAGCACATATTCATCAAGATTATATACAGTTTACTATTACCAACAAATATGTTGACTGTGTTTTTTTTTACAGACAAGGCATTGCTCATCATGCCCTGAGTATAGAAAAATCTGTGTTATTGAACATGCTTCTCAAAATATCATATTTATATATTTTTAACAAATCACCTTTCTCCTAAAGTATTTTTAACATTTAAAATTACTTCTTAGTTTTTGTTTGTTTCTTTATTATTTATGCTCCTGAAGTTTCTCAGTGTATCTTAGAGAGTGATTTGTAGGATTCCAGATGCGGTGCCATATTTCAAAACTATGTTATTCATGGGCTGCACAGCTAATATAGCTTTGGGGATTATTTTAAAAATCATTCTGGTTTATGATGTTTATACATAAAAATGAAAAAGCATAAATGTTTTAGTCACTATATACCCACCTAGCATTTACTCCAATTCTCTACTATAAAAGCAATTCAAGAATTTTTTTCTGGTGACCCCAATCTGCATTGTCTTTTTTCCCCTCAAAGATGAACAAATGGGGGCACCTGGGTGGCTCAGTCAGTTAAGCATCTGCCTTCAGCTCAGGTCATGATCCCAGGGTCCTGGGGATCTTGGGGATCCTGGGGGTCCTCTGCCCCTGACCCCTGCTTGTGCTCGCTCGCTCTCTCTCTCCCTCTGCCTCTCAAATAAATAAAATCTTTTAAAAAAAGATGAATACATGTCTGGTTAGAAATATTAAAGTTGTTACCAGTGACTGCAGAAGTGGAGTTTTGGAAATGACTACACAGTTTATTGCTGGATATATAAACACAGGTTTAACATAGGAATTCTGAATCCCTAAAATGATATTCACATACTGAGAGTTCTCATCAAGACCTAGCTAAAGCTATTCAAGACATGAGCAAGCTTATTTAATACTACTCCCCCCACCACTGCCCTGTTGTCTGTCCAATTGTAAACACACATTTGTAGTCCAGAACAAGATCAACATCAGAGCAGACATGGCACCTATGACCGAGTCAAGAGAACAGTTGTGGCATCATCAAATCTATTGTCAAGATTTTTATTTTATTTTATTATGTTAATCACCATACATCATTAGTTTCTGATGTAGTGTTCCATCATTCACTGTTTATGTATAACACCCAGTGCTCCATTCAATACATGCCCTCTTTAATACCCATCACCAGGCTAACCCATCCCCCCACTCCCCTCCCCTCTAGAATCCTCAGTTTGTTTCTCAGAGTCCATAGTCTCTCATGGTTTGTCTCCCTCTCCGATTGTCAAGATTTTTGACATGAGTGGTTTGACCCCCAGGTAAGTTTTATAAGCATATCCCTGGAACCACCACCCATATCACTATTTGGCTACATTTCCTATGGTCTCACCAGAGCCACCAAGTGAAAGCAGCAATAAATTCTTCTCTAACCACCACAACTACTAGAATGAAGTCATCTAAGTTTGATACCAATTAATGGAAGAGCTTCCCCAAATGGTAATCGTGATGATTAATTTTAGTTGTCAACTTGACTGGGCTAAGGGATGCCTAGATACCTGGGTCTATCTTTGCAGGTGTTTCCAGAAAGGTTAGCATTTGAATTGCTAAACTGAGTAAAACAGATGGCATTCCCCAATGTGATTGGCATCATCCAACCTGTTGAGGATCCAAATAGAACAAAAAAGTGGAGAAAGGATGAATTCATTCTGCTTGAGCTGAGACATTCATCTTCTGCTCTCAGACACTGGAGATCTTGGTTCTTGGGCTTTTTGACTCATATTGGACTTCACACCATTAAGAAGACCCCAGTTCTTAGACTTGGATTTGAACTTACACCATAGACGTTCCGGATTCTCCAGCCTGCAGACAGCATATTGTAGGATTTCTTGGCCTCCGTAACTGTGTGAGCCAGTTACTGTAATCAATTTCCTCTTACCCATATCAATATTGATATTTTTATTGGTTCTGTTTCTCTGGAAAACCCTAATTAATACAGTGTTCTCTCAGAGGGGAGAGATGATAGTCCTTTCACATAGCATTGGCACCAGACTTCCTGTAAATGTATTGGTTCCATTGACTTTCTATAGTTTAATGAAAAGATGTTCAACCGAATTTAGCTCATTATAGTTTTTTTAGATAAAAATTACTGTCTCACTTATGTCATGTCTACTTTTTATTGCTCTATAACTCAGTATTTTTTTTCTTTCTCTTTAGGTACAAGACTAAAGGAGAGAAACGTTTAGGCGTGAGCATGGGTAGCTATAAAGGCAGACCTATACCACATTTATACATGAAGTCTGCCCCAAATAAAATAGTCATTCTACAAGGAAGCATTTTGGCTTTCCCAGAACAGCAACTTGGTTTTGAAATCAAAGCTGAACATTTGCAAAGAAACGTAATAGCATTTTATCATAACGGGGCTTTCCTGTACAAAAAAAAAAAAGTGGGAAGGGGAGCCCATTTAAAATGGTTTTAAAACTATTTCTATCCTTCGAGGAACTCAGCTTATGAGCCATTAAAAATATTACTGATAAAATGCACTTTGAATTTCCATTAGATAGTTTAGCTTTCATTTGAAAGTTGAATTGAATCAGGATGAGAGAACAGCACTTTTGGATAATAAGCTGCAAGAACCTAGATAACTGTCAGAGCAACTCACAGAAGTATTATGTTTAGGTATGAAAGTGTATTTATCTGAAGAGCCTTTGGGAGCTGAAAGCTTTGCTTCAAAGATGAAAGCAGGGTGCAAAATTTTTGGTTTAGGAGCCTGGCAGGAAAAACATGTCTTTTGATTTCTTAGGGATACTAAAGATACTTAGTGGGTGAACTCATCATTTAGTTTCAAACTGCCAGTCTAACAGAGACCCCCTATAACTTTGAGTAATCACTAAATGAGGAGTTCATTATCGTTTTCATTTGTATTAAAAAGAATTCAGAATTTAGAGGATGTTTGGAATACAGATAAACGTAAAGAGTCTCCAGGATAATTCTATCAAGTGGCTCCTCATCAAATTCCATTGATTAGAAGTTTCTTACTTTGAAGGCACTTAATGGCTCTGGGGCAACATATTTTCTAAATCTTTTGGTCACAGTTTGTCTCCAGTTGCTCACTGAAGCCAAAATCAGCATGCTACTTACCAGTAGTTGGTCCTAAGAATAACCCAAGTTCCTTGAATGAGAGCAGCTCTGCTGCCTAATTGCAGAATTGATTTCTAATGGAGAAGTTTGGTTCCCCAAACTCCATCTGTTTCTGAATTTCAAATGAAATGCAACACACTTATTTTCCAGGGCTTTTAAAGATTCTTAGGCATCAGAATAGGTTTAACAGAAAATAAGTTCACCAGGAGTCTTGAACCAAAAAACAAAGCTGGATTGATTCTTTTCTTCCCTACTTGATTAAAAACAAAACGAATGAGACACTAGACAGTGACCTAAGACATGGCCCCTCACTTAAAGGATTTTTTAATCTTACAGAGGAAACTGGCCTAATTTTGATACATTAACTATGAAGTATATAAGGGCTACTGGCTTTTCCCAAGTGATTTTCTACAGTATTCTGTTTACCATACTCAGGATCCATAGTCACACCAGCCAAATTCATGTCCGTATTTCTGGATAAATTTTCTTCCCCTTATTATATGTTCCCAATGTGGCAACCTGGGCCATCAAGTATAAAAATAGGATCTACAAGGAAACATCAAGCTTCATCCTTTAAAAGCCTTGATTTAGTTTCAAGAACCCAGTTTTCTATTTCCTTTGGAAACTGCTTAAAAGCATCAAGTTGAACAAAAATCCAAATGGCTGCAGTAGTGCTTCAGTGAAGCTAGATTTTAAAGTAATTTTCTTCTATAGCAAAGTTACCTTTATTAACATTAAAATGACATTAGCATAATATGCATGGATGTTAACTTTTCATTTCTCTTTCACAAACCTCCCCTCCTCAGCCTTTTGTTTCAGGAACCTGGTACTGCCCTGAAAAGGACTAACTGGGCTGGCAGCACAGATCATTCCTGTCCCAACCAGCTAGATCTTGTATTTCCCTATAAAACTCCCCAGCCCTTTCCTCCTGGCAGGTTCACAGTTTTTGAAGGCCAGAGCCTGCTGCAGCCTCCTTTGCCCCACAAAGCAATAAAGCTATTGTTCCTCTTTATCCCAAACTGTGTCTTCCTGTTCTATTTTGGCTCCTAAGCGCAGAGGTTGATTTTTGACAACTGTCCTCTGATTCCTGTCTCCTTGTAGATTTCCTGATTTTATACGATGCTCCAAACACACCCAGAGTCGCTCACACTATCCCCTCCATAAGAATACAGAAAAAACTTTAGCATAATCTTGCTATATTCCTGAAGAAAAAAAAAAAAAATCAAATCAAGGGAAAAGTTTTTCTAATACCTTTGGTTTTATCATCAAAATTACCTACTCCTAGAAAGTTTATGATGATAGGCATTATCACCCACTTGTTTTTAACAAACTCAGTTGTTAGGAGTTACATGTGTAAATACATCTCTCAGTGAAATTAACAATTTATTGGGAGAAGCCCTCCTGTGTTATCTTCCTCTGCTTATCCTTTTGCCTAAGCAAAACCAGTTGCTTTTCATTCTTAAACTTAATTGAGAAGTACTTTTATGACACATTAGTGACATTTTCTCTTAACAAATCAGGTATCTCTTGCCTCTGCTACTAAGTTGCAAATTTCTTAAATGCAGGAAACATTTTTGAAACTTGTTCCAATCTGTCATAGCTACTAGCACTGTTCGAGCATGAGCAGTGTTCGGTACATAATAATTCACTGTTGAATGAAACAGTTTTGAGACCTGAATGATAGAGTACAAATATTTAAAAAAAAAAAAACTAATCCATTTTAAGAATGCAAGGAGAGTGATTCAGAGACAATATTTGTCTGATTCTACATATCCCACTTATGCTGGAATGGGAAATATACAGGCCATATGCCCAAATATTTCATTCACTTTTTTGGACTACTTATTCTTAACTGGGTCCCTCCAAGATATAGATGTACAGGAGTTTTAGCAAGTGGTATGGGCTGACCCTATTATTCTTGCTAATTTGATCATTCATAGAGATGTCAACTGGATGTAATATTGTTTTTAATTTATATCTAAATCTTTTCCTAATGGACAAATATACTGAATGTGACTCAAGGAAAAAAAAAACTGCAAACAAATATCTTAACATTTAGAATTAGGGAAAATAAACTTTATGCTAAATGTTATAAAATATATAAAGGGGAAAAAAAGAGGGTGGCAAACAAACTCTTATACTATGGCATTTTTTTTTTTTTTTAAGATTTTAATTATTTATCTGACAGAGACACAGCGAGAGAGGGAACACAAGCAGGGGTAGCGGGAGAGGGAAAAGCAGGCTTCCCACTGAGCAGGGAGCCCAATGCGGGGCTCAATCCCAGGACCCTGGGATCATGACCTGAGCCGAAGGCAGACGCTTAACAACTGAGTCACCCAGGCGCCCCGAATTTTTTTTTTAATGTTATGTTAATCACCATACATTACATCATTAGTTTTTGATGTAGTGTTCCATGATTCATTGCTTGCGTATTAACACCCAGTGCTCCATTCAGTACGTGCCCTCTTTGATACCCATCACCAGGCTAACCCATCCTCCCACCCCCGTCCC
>NW_027679833.1:0-377 GCF_054177405.1 Leptonychotes weddellii
CGCCTGGGTGGCTCAGTTGGTTAAGCGACTGCCTTCGGCTCAGGTCATGATCCTGGAGTCCCGGGATCGAGTCCCGCATCGGGCTCCCTGCTCGGCGGGGAGTCTGCTTCTCCCTCTCCCGCTCCCCCCTCTTGTGCTCTTTCTCTCTCTCACTCTCTCTCTCAAATAAATAAATAAAATCTTTAAAAAAAAAAAAAAAGACTTTCATGTCGTTACAGATTTTGATGAAAACCTGCAATGCTTTTTAAAAACAATATTTTAATCCAGTTTTGTATACCCATATTACTGAGCTATTGGTGGGTCTGCCATTTTAGGGAAGGAAAACCTCTCTTTTTCAAGAATAGCATCCTCTGCCATTCAGATCACTTACCATAAGG
>NW_027679834.1:0-377 GCF_054177405.1 Leptonychotes weddellii
CAAAAGCATTTTACCTTTGAAGTCAGCAAATTTAGAGTTTTCATCTTGTTCTCTGTAGAAAAGCATTTACATCACAAAATCACCCATAACAGCTGCACATTCTATTAATAATTCTAAGAAGAAGCTAAGGACAAAATAAACCTAAAAGAAAACTAGACTTTTCTTTAAGATGGTCTTTTGAGATTAAAATTAATATATAGAGAGAAGAATCCTTATATTATCACCTGTGTGAAGAAAGAACTTTAGAAGTAAGCATGTTAATATTGTCACTTTTAAAAAACATGCAGTGGACTTCAATTAGTGGAGAGAAAGAAGCAGTTAGTGTTTCTCCTGTATGACAGAGATACTAATAAAAGTATCAAGGTAAAAAGCTTCTG
>NW_027679835.1:0-377 GCF_054177405.1 Leptonychotes weddellii
GGCTCAGTTGGTTAAGCGACTGCCTTCGGCTCAGGTCATGATCCTGGAGTCCTGGGATCGAGTCCCGCATCGGGCTCCCTGCTCGGCAGGGAGTCTGCTTCTCCCTCTGACCCTCCTCCCTCTCATGCTCTCTGTCTCTCATTCTCTCTGTCTCAAATAAATAAATAAAATCTTTAAAAAAAAAAAAAAAAAAAAAAGAGTCCAAGGTGGGTATTCCTAATTGAATGGGGAATCTTCTACTTGCAGTAATGCGAAGACCCAGGATGCTTCCATATGGTGGCTCTGCCCTTTTCTAAGACTTCCATGGGAGGAAAAGAGAGACTTGTCCTGGCTGTGGCACACACTTTTTTTTGGTTTTCACTCTTTCCTTGAGGAGA
>NW_027679836.1:0-377 GCF_054177405.1 Leptonychotes weddellii
TTTTCCATTTCTTCATGTCTTCCTCAATTTTGTTCATGAGTATTTTATAGTTTTCTGAGTACAGAACTTTGCCTCTTTGGTTAGATTTATTCCTAGGTATCTTATGGTTTTGGGTGCAATTGTAAATGGGATGGACTCCTTAATTTCTCTTTCTTCTGTCTTGTTGTTGGTGTATAGGAATGCCACTGCCTTCTGTGCATTGATTTTATATCCTGCCACTGAATTCCTGTATGAGTTGTAGCAGTTTTGGTGTAGAGTCTTTGGGTTTTCCACATAAAGTATCATATCATCTGCAAAGAGTGAGAGTTTGACTTCTTCTTTGCCAATTCGGATGCCTTTTATTTCTTTTTGTTGTCTGATTGCTGTGGCTAGGACTT
>NW_027679837.1:0-377 GCF_054177405.1 Leptonychotes weddellii
TGCCCTTAGCTTCCTGAGTATACATTCTTGATTTCTTTATTTGTATAAATTGAGAAATACCCTTGTTAATAGCCTGTTTATCTTGTTGCTAGGGCTGTTTTATTAACCAACTGTAGCTTTTTGCAGATAGCAATACCTTCCCCAGTTGCCACACCTACTTTACTTTGCCTACATCGATCAACATGTTACTTTTTTCTTTGGAAACAGCACAACCACTCAGTTTCATTTATGAAGCAACTTGGAGAAACGTATCATCGATTTTATCAAACCAATTACAGACCATTTCCATGTTTTGCCAAAATCAACTTTTAAGATAATATTGGTATTATTCCTTTTATTTGCATCAACATTGCTCTCTTTACCTATTGCTAATATGT
>NW_027679838.1:0-377 GCF_054177405.1 Leptonychotes weddellii
CACTCACAGCTTATCTGTGGACGCGGGTCCCGTGACCCTGCTCCCGCGCCCTTGCCTCTCCCCAGAACTTCCGCTCGCAAGCTCCCGTCCTCGGGTCACCCAGACTGTGACGCTTGCCCACCAGCTGTTACCCCTAAATCGTACCCCCGCTGTCCCAGCCGGCTCGGGATCGTTCCGTCACTGAGAGCACCCCACAAACTAGTTCTCGGGGCAGCCTGGCTCTTCTGGACACTCGGGAGGGGCTGTGTCACGGGTAGCTTGAACCAGCCCCAGTCGACAACCACCCCCGCCAAGCCCACTCCCCGACCCCCGCACAGGGCCTCCGTCCTGTAAACTCCAAGCTCGGTTTTTGACCCACCTCATCTGAACCCGCAACT
>NW_027679839.1:0-377 GCF_054177405.1 Leptonychotes weddellii
CGCCTGGGTGGCTCAGTTGGTTAAGCAACTGCCTTCGGCTCAGGTCATGATCCTGGAGTCCCGGGATCGAGTCCCGCATCGGGCTCCCTGCTCGGCAGGGAGTCTGCTTCTCCCTCTGACCCTCCTCCCTCTCATGCTCTCTGTCTCTCATTCTCTCTCTCTCAAATAAATAAATAAAATCTTTAAAAAAAAAAAAAAAGAAAATGGATCAGAACTCCCTTCTTCTTGCCTTTCTCCTCTTCCCAGTCAAGTTTCCACCTTAGATATTTTTTTCCCTCTTCAACTACACCATGCTCCCACGAAAATACAGTCAAGCCAGAAATCATGTTTTTGCTTTTTCATTACCAAACACTCAACTACAGGGGCATCCTGGAGGT
>NW_027679840.1:0-377 GCF_054177405.1 Leptonychotes weddellii
GGGCGCCTGGGTGGCTCAGTCGTTAAGCGTCTGCCTTCGGCTCAGGTCATGATCCCAGGTCCTGGGATCGAGCCCCGCATCGGGCTCCCTGCTCCGCGGGAAGCCTGCTTCTCCCTCTCCCACTCCCCCTGCTTGTGTTCCCTCTTCGCTGTCTCTCTCTCTCTGTCAAATAAATAAATAAAATCTTTAAAAAAAAAAAAAAAAGAAAGAAAGAAAAGAAAAGACCCTATTTCCAAATAAAATCACATTCCCAAGACCAGGAATTAGGACTTCAGCACAACTTTTGGGGGAAGACAATTGAACCCATAACAGAAGGCATACAACTTCATCCCACCCAAAATAAATATAATCTCCAATGGCTCTAACGCACAACCATA
>NW_027679841.1:0-377 GCF_054177405.1 Leptonychotes weddellii
TTTTTTTTTTAAAGATTTTATTTATTTATTTGAGACAGAGAGAATGAGAGAGAGAGAGCACATGAGAGGGGGGAGGGTCAGAGGGAGAAGCAGGCTCCCCGCCAAGCAGGGAGCCCGATGCGGGACTCGATCCAGGGACTCCAGGATCATGACCTGAGCCGAAGGCAGTCACTTAACCAACTGAGCCACCCAGGCGCCCCAAAATTTCATTACTTTATCAGCTTAGAGCCAAAGCATCAAAAACTGTAGTCAGGGCTAATCTATTTCTCTCTGCTTCTAAAAGCTGCCTCAAATAGTCTGGCAAAAAAGCCCAAAAATGAAAATTAGTTGTTCAGATTAATTCCCTTCCCCAGGAAAGATCTTTGTACTGTATTTAA
>NW_027679842.1:0-377 GCF_054177405.1 Leptonychotes weddellii
AGAAGAAAACATAAGGAAAAAATCTCTTCAACATTGGACTCAGCAATGATATTTCGGATATGGCACTAAAAGTATAAACAACAAAGAAAAAATCAACAAGTGGAAGTACATCAAACTAAAGTTTCTGCCAGCAAAAGAAACAATTGACAAAATAAAAAGGCAACCTGTGGAATGGGAGAAAATATTTGCAAAACATAAACTGAATAAGAGTTTAATATCCAAAATATATAAAGAACTGGTACAACTTAATAACAAAAAAAAGCTGATTTATAAATGGGCAGAGAAACTGAATAGACATTTTTCCAAGGAAGACATCCAAATGGCCAACAAGTACATGAAAAAATGTTCAACATCACGAGTGATTAGGGAAATACAAA
>NW_027679843.1:0-7516 GCF_054177405.1 Leptonychotes weddellii
CAACAATATTTTTCTTGTAATGTCTCCTGCAGCAAGGGAAATAAAAGCAAACATAAACTATTGGGACTACATCAAAATTAAAAGGTTCTGCATGGTGAAGGAAACAATCAACAACAAAAAAAAGACAACCTACTGAATGAGAATAGATATTTGCAAATGACATATCCGACAAGGGTTAATATCCAAAATATATAAAGAACTTCTAAAATTCAACACCCAAAAAACAAATAATCCAATTAAATAATGGGCAGAAGATATGAGCAGACACTTCTCAAAGAAGACATCCAGATGGCCAACAGACACATGAAACGATGCTCAACATCACTCATCATCAGGAAATTGCAAATAAAAACTACAATGAGATATCACCTCATGCCTGTCAGAATGGCTAAAATCAAAAACACAAGAAACAGCAGATGTTGATGAGGATGTGGATAGAAAGGAACCCCCATGCTCCGTTGGTGGGAATGCAAACTGCTACAGCCACTGTGGAAAACAGTACGGAGGTTCCTCAAAAAAATAAAAAAATAGAGTTACTGTATGATACTGTAATTCCACTACTGGGTATTTACCTGAAAAATATGCAAACACTAATTTAAAAAGATATATTCACCCTTATGTTTTAGTGCAGCATTTTTTTTTTTTTTACAATAGACAATAATGGAAGTAGCCCATGTATCCACTGACAGATGAATGGATAAAGAAGAGGTGTGTGTGTGTGTGTGTGTATAAAGGATATTAAGAAGAGGTGGTACATTTACATATATAATGGAGTATTAATCAGCCATAAAAACGAAATCTTGCCAATTGCAACAACATGGATAGAGCTAGAGAGTATAATGTTAAATATCACTCAGAGCATATGATTTCACTCATATGTGCAATTTAAGAAACAAATGAGTGAAGAGGAAAGAGAGAGGGGGAGTAAACCGAGAAACATTCTTAACTATAGAGAACAAACTGATGGTTACCAGAGGGGAGGTAGGTGGGGGGATGGGTAAAATACAAGATGGGGATTAAGGAGTGCATTTTTGTTGTGATGAGCACCGGGTGATGTGTGGAATTGCTGAATCACTATATTGCACGTCTGAAACCAATATTACACTGTATTTTAACTCTATTAAAATAAGATAATAAAGTGACTAAATTGCTTCCTTTGGGCAGCTTCCTGGCACTTTGTTAACACTGAACTAGAACAGATTTATTTTGCACATGATTATTGTGTTAACATAAAACTACCTGGAGACTGTACTTCTTTGCTTCTTCATAACTTTAACGTCCACTTGCACTTCAACCCTAGAAGATCATTAAGTATCAAATTCTCCTCAGTTGCACCTAGCTGGAAAATACATACTTTATGAGGACAACATTATTTAACAGTACTGTATTCTCAGTTATATGTCTCACAGGACAATAAATTTGAGCCCTGTACCACACTAGATGTATAATATTGTAAAAGTTGTCTTCTGTAGAAGTTTCTAAACAATGCCCTTGATTTATGGACAACTTTATGAAAAGATAATGTATTCATATTCTCAACAATTTGATGACTAAAACATTATAACTAAATATGAACAAAGTCTATGTTAAGAAATTGTAATTACATAGTTAAGAATCAGTCAATGTAGAGCCTAATTCAATGTAAGACCAAAAAATGTAAGATTTCTAGGCTCTGAAAATTCTCTAGTGAGCCATTTAAAAAATGAAGCATGAAGACACTGTAGATCCATAGGGGAAACTGAGAAGAGGACAGTGGAAAAATAAGATAAAAAAAGGGAACTTAAAAAATATTCTTCATAAAAACCCATTGAACAAAATGTATTTTTAAGTTGCATGAAATTATCACAGCTAATCTAAATAAAGAACATGTAAAAGCCATCTTTTATCATTTATGTGTTCTTTTTTCCAAGTGATGATTGATCATCTTCTCTTAAAGCAACATGTGATTGTATATGCCTAATATCAATGTTCTTTTACAAAGGAAGACAAATAGGAGCACCTGGGTGACTCAGTCGGTTGGCCGTCTGCCTTCGGCTCAGGTCATGATCTCAGGGTCCTGGGATTGAGCCCCGTGTCGGGCTCCCTGCTCACTGGGGAGTCTGCTTCTCCTTCTCCCTCCGCCCCTCCCCCAGCTCATATTCTCTCTCTCTCTCAAATTAAGAAACGAAAAAAAAAAAAAAAACAAAGGAAGACAAATAACAAAAAAAGTATATAACCCACATTAAATTTTTGTGACAACTGGAGGTTGAAGAATAAGTATCTATTCTAACTTTTAAAAAGTCACTTTTCAAATTGGTGAAATTAATTCTATTTATGGGAAGGGGAATGGTGTTATGTCTACTTAGTTGAATATGGCCCCTACAGATGATTTTTAATAGTTGATTGTTTCTGGATAATGACTGAGTTCTAATATAATGCTTTATGGCAGAATCCAGAACAAACCAAAGTGGAACTTGGGCCCAGGTTGGTAAGGGGGGAGAAAAGGTTTTTGTGGTAGATCAGGGAGGCCAAACCACATAGTTCTATCTATTTAGCACAAGCAATCTGACCATTATGTACACAGTCAATCAAGATAATTCTGCTAATTAGATATTAATTAGAATTTAATCTAGTGATCGGGCTAATCAGCTATTTGCAGAATAAGACATTGAGTAAAGGCACTAACTCATTTGACAGATCTGCCTCATACTTCATCCATAGGCCATGAGAGATGCAGTGTGCACTTCAAACAGCAAGAGGGGCCCTGCCACACTCCTTCCAGGGAACACGCTCAGCATCTCACCAACAAGCAGCCATAGTTTTAAACTACGTCTGTTAGCATCTGTGGTTTATCTTGATTTATTCTGTGTATCCATTAGCAAGATATTCCTAAGGTATCAGAAAAGCTTAAGGAAGGATATTTTCTGGGTCTGAGAACACTCAAAAATTTTCTGTATCAATTAATGGTAATTGCTTCTTTGTCTCTGCCATTTTGGCTTACAAAAGTTTTCATAGGAACATGCAGCTTTCAGAGAGCAAGAGAAAGCTGTCCTGTAAGTGTTTGTTTCATGGATTTCTGTGTGGTCTTGAAGTCTATGGAGATGAAAGATCTCACTGTAAGTTTCAAACAGAAATTAAGTCTAATGTTCAAAACCATTATATATTATAAGAAAGAACTCATATTCCATGACAGCACAGAGGGCATTACCTTCCAAAGGAAGTTTTTTGTTTTTGTTTTTTGTTTTTTGTCTTATGGGGGGAAAAAACCCCAAAAACCTTATTTTTTTGGTTAATGGTTTGGTAAAATGGTTTCCAGTAGTAACTATATGTTAAGATATAGTTTATCCTAGCCTTGGCTTTCCTTTTATAGTTGATTTCCTAATTATTCTCATCACAGATTTCAGAAACTTGACAGTAAACCAGAATCAACTGAGAAAACTTAGAGTTAAGAAAAACAGGGAAGAGACACAGTGGCAGGTGTGACCTGGGAGATCACAGATAGAGGCAGGTGGTAAGAGTGGTATATATATTCAAGAAAGAGGTTAAGATTAATTAAAGCACAATAATTGCAAGGGAGTTCATCTTAACAGAATAACAAACCACTAGCATACACTAACAAGCAGTCATTTCCAGGATACTCATTTTTACAACTCACTTAGCCCAAGACCGTTCCAAAACATGGCCAGTCTAGAGGTGGATCTCAGTAGAACACAAGTTAACATGGGTAGTTACAAGAAAACCAGATACTAGTAGTCATAAAGAAAAACAGTCTGAACTTATAGGGTTCAAAACTTAGAATTTCCTTTAGGTAGATCTTCTAAATACTTAGAGCACAATGTAAGAGAACTTAATGATCATGAATTGCCTGATAATTTACAAATAGTGAAATGTACTGTACATTACTAAAGTTTTTGAAAATCAATACTCTGAGTGGCATACACAGTGGATGCTGGTTAATTTTGTCAAATTGAAGGGGTCACTGAGCACCCAAATGTTTGGTCAAACACTATTCTGGGTATTTTCTGTGTGTTTTTAGATGAGTTTAACATTTAAATTGATAGACTAAATAAAAGCAGATCACCCTCCCTAATATGGATGGGCCCCCATCCAATCATTTGAAAGCCTGAACAGAACAAAAACGCAAAACTTTCTCCCAAGTAAGAGAGAATTCCTTCTGCCTGACTGCCTTAAGCCTACAACATTGTTTCTTTCTGCCTTCAGACTCAAACTGAAATGTTGGCTTTTTCTGGGTCTGAAGACTGCTGGCTTTGGACTAGAACTATGCCATTGGCTCTCCTGGGTCTCCAGCTTATTAATTGTATTAGCCAATTCCTTATGCTAAATCTCTTTCCATTTATATATAATTCTATTGGTTCTCTTTCTATGGAAAACCCTAACTAATACAGAGAATAAGTTAACCAGAGTAGATGGCCATGTTAGGTAACTGTGTGCTAATTTTTTAATAAAGATAAAAGTTATAAGCAATTCTTGGAAATATAATGGCTTCCCTGGCTGTGACTGACAGATTTTTCCATAATTTTGATGACCCTAACAGTTTTGAGGAATTTTGGTCAGGTATATAATAGGATGTTCCCTTACTGAAATTTGTCTTACCGATTTCTCTTGATACGACTGGAGTTACAGGTTTTGGGGAGGACAATCATAGAAGCAAAGAATCATTCTCATCACATCATATCAAAGGTCCACACTATCAACAAAATTTGACTGTTGATATTGACCTTAATCATTTGGCTGAGGCAATGTTTGTCAAAATTCTCCACTGTGAAATTACTCTGTCCCCCTTTCCATACTGCACTCTTTGCAAGGAAGTCACAATTCGTAACCCACACTTATAAAGTAGGGAGTTATGCTTCCTCTCCTTCAGGGTTGAGTATCTACATAAATTATTGGGAATTTTCTGCATTGGATATTTGTCTTTTCTCCACCATTTACTTAGTTGTTTATTTCTATCAGTACGCATTCACAGATATTTATTTTATACTTTGGATAATAATCCAATACTGCTTAATTTACTTTGCTACTTTGTCAAGTTTTTGTTTTCTTTGCTTGTTTTTAGCATTTCTTTTTATCTTTTTTTATTTATTTTTAATTTTTTTATTATGTTATGTTAATCACCATACATTACATCATTAGTTTTTGATGTAGAGTTCCATGATTCATTGTTTGCATATAACACCCAGTGCTCCATGCAGGGTTTGCCTGGTGATGGGTGTTTTTAACATTTCTTTAATTTCGGGTACTACAAGATCCTCCAGGCTCTTCTTGTAGGTTTCCTGCCTCAGTCTTGAAATCAGTCATTTCACCAAGAAGCCTTTAAATGCTATTATATCTGATTATAATAATACTAGTCCTAGTTTCTTTATGGGGAGGGAGAGGGGTGGTGGTATGGGATTTTATTGGTACCATATTAATTTTCTATGTATTAAGTTTCACCTTACTGGGTCACTAGGTTTAGGTGTAGCTAATGAAAATAACAGTTAGGTAGATTTGTTTTTTTCTAATTGTAGAATGTCTCTTTGCAGGGTAAAAACAATCAACTTGTATTATATACATTTATTTATGTCTTCACTTAGCTTTAATTTTAATTTGCTTTTAAAATTCATATTCCCTTCTATATTTCATTCCTTTTATTGGATTAAATGAATTTTATTTCCTTTCCCCCACTCCTTGTTTATATACTAAATGATATTTGAAGTTTTTAGTGGTTACTCTCAAATTTTTAGCAGTATACTTGTCTTAATGAAGTCTATAATTAATATCTCTCCCCTCCTTCTACATAATTACAGAACATTAACATAA
The DNA here is from genome assembly GCF_054177405.1 of Leptonychotes weddellii. Lineage (NCBI taxonomy): Eukaryota > Metazoa > Chordata > Mammalia > Carnivora > Phocidae > Leptonychotes > Leptonychotes weddellii. The sequence goes on from NW_027679843.1 coordinate 5,800, forward strand.
TATCATCCAAGTTTGATCACCTTTGTACTTTGTATATTACGTTGTCTTATATTTAAGTTTTATTTATTTTAGAATTTGGGTTGGATTGGCAATAACTTCTTGTTCTTTTAAAAAACTTAGGGCATACTAGTGGTGACTGCCTTGAGAATAACAAGCACAAATCCTATTCAAACTATAATTTGAGAAAGCAGTGTAAGTTGGGAAGGGAGGAAAAAATTTAAAGCATACACACACACACACACACACACAAAAATATGAAAAAGTCAGCTCATTGGAAAGATTGAAGCAGTCAGAATAATCATTCACTATATTATTAGCAAGTGAAGTAAGAATTTGTTTCCTTAAATGTAATAATCAAAACTGTTATTCATGCTACCTTCATCTTAATATTGATCATTCTGCTAAAGAAATAGGTGCAATTCTTGTTTTTTTGAAGGAAACCCAGCAAGAATGGGTTTCAAGAAGACTTTGTTTCTACCCATACAGAAGATGCTTAGTTGTACAACAAGTGGAAAACGTGCACCTTTGGCAGAGGCAAATTTGAAATTCTTCTTTCGATAGACACACAGGTGTCTGATAGCTTATTACCAAGTCTTTAAAAACAATCAGAGGAATATGAGAAAAATAAAACTACAGAGGTGAAAAAAAAAGTATGAGAATTACATAGAGCTTTAAATTTTCGGCTTAGCAAACAACTTGATTATTCACTAAGGTTAGCAGAAATGAAAAACATATTTGAAGACTTAAGTCAGAAAGATAAATATGTTATACCCATCTGGCAGGCAAGCAGTGTTTTCTTGTGGAATAGGGGAACCATCTCTAGAGAGAAGATTGGATTTATTCAGAGTTACATGATCCAACTACAGAGACTTAAAAAGAAAGAAATAGAAATGAGCAGATCTCCCTGCAATTATTTTACAGGCCACTAATTTGAATCTCATACTGGAAAAGTTTAATTTTTAAAAATCAATTAGAAAATTAACAACAAAGTCAAACAAATATTAACAACACCTTTTGTGGTGGACAGACCACCCGTGATCCCTACCTCCTTGTAACTCCATCTTTGTGTAATCCCCTTGTGTCTGAGCAATGCCTGTGACTTGCTTCTAACCGAATGGATGCAAAAATGTAATGAGTGTTGCATTCTTCGTGCCACTCTCTCTCTCCCCATCTCTCTCTAGCTTAGAAGAAGCAAGCTACCATAAATCATACAGCTGCAAGGTTATGAAATCTGTCAACAACTTCAGAGAGCTTAGAAGGAGATTGTCCCCACTTCAGTCTCCAGATAGGAACCCAACACTGGCCAACACCTTAGTTGCAGCCTCTCAGAGGATCCCACTAAGCCATGCCTGGACTCCTGAGCCATGAAAACTATAAGATATTAAGCATATGTTGTTTAAAGTTGCCAAGTTTGTGGTAGTTTTGTCATTTAGCAACAGAAAAATAATACACCTACTTATGTTAAGTTATTCATTTGTTTATTCAATCTGTACATGCTTAGACACTGGGATGAGTCCAGTGCTAAACCAAGGTTTACAGCCTAATGGATCAGACACTCAATATATTGTACAAGAATTTGGAGGAAATATAGGATTCTGTTGGAGCTACAGAAGGCTTTCCGGGGAAAAAAAAATAGATATCTAGTATAAAATTTGAAATATAAATTTTCTAGGTGAAAAGAATGTGAAGAGAACAATGTTTCAGAAAGAGACAACTC
>NW_027679844.1:0-377 GCF_054177405.1 Leptonychotes weddellii
ACTCCTAGTCATATACATGGTTAGTAAATATTTTCTCCCATTCTGTAGGTTTGGGGATGACCTACTAGCTTCATGAACTTGGATGTTAAAGATCTCCTCAGTTTTGGGAAGTTCTCAACAATATTTAAGTTTTCTACTTTTCCCTCTCCTCCTTGTGGGACTCCAATGATGTGTAGATTGTTTCTCTTAATGGTGTCCCATAAATCCCATAGGCTTTCTTCATTCCTTTTCATTCTTTTTTTCTTTTTGTTCCTCTTACTGGATAATGTCAAATGATCTTTTCTTGAGCTCACTGATCCTTCTGCTTGGTCCAGTGTGGTGTTGAAGTGCTCGGAACAATGAATTCTTTCATTCAGTCATTGTATTCTTTTTTTTTT
>NW_027679845.1:0-377 GCF_054177405.1 Leptonychotes weddellii
TCTTGCACCTTGCCGTGGGGACACCTGCTCCCGGAACCCAGCTGCCAGGTGGATCTTATTCAGAAATATTCATTCCCTCGACATCTCCTGCAAGAGCAGAGTATACCTCCCTGCTCAGTTGGGGTGGGGTTTGTCTGTGTGACTTGCTTTGTCCAGTGGAATAATATGGAAGGGACAGGGTGCCAGGTCCGAGCCGAGGTCTTAAGAGGCCATGTGTGTTTCCGCTCACTCTCTTGTATTTCTGTCATTGCCACGTGAGGAGCATGACGTGGCTAGCCCAGCGAGGATGAGAGATGCACGGCGCAGAGCCGACTGACCCAGCCCAGATCAGAAAAGCTCCTGCCGATGCACAGACCTGTGAGAAACAGTGAGTGCCG
>NW_027679846.1:0-377 GCF_054177405.1 Leptonychotes weddellii
TCAGAGGAAACTCTTAATTAATGAATACAAGTTTCTACTACCTAATGAAATGAGATTCTCAAAAGTTACATTCAGCTATAGAAGAAATTAATTGACACTTTTTCACCCATGAGATTTGTCCTGGAAATTATACATGCTATTCCACTAAGCCTTGGCTAGTCTCCTCACTCTCTTTTAACAAAGACCCCATCTTATTGAAAGAAAAAGGGAATAAAGACTATAGAAGAGATGTATAAATATTGTCCTGCCACATACAATTTTGATTAATGGGAATGACCATTTTTTTGTGATAATTATTGCATATACTTTTTTTATTCAAAAGCGTATCTTGGCTACCCTGATCTTATGTTGTTAGGGAAAAAAAGCATATATATATA
>NW_027679847.1:0-377 GCF_054177405.1 Leptonychotes weddellii
CACAGCCAGCAGGGGTGGGGGGTGAGGGCAGGCTGGCATTGCCCTTAGCCTTGAGCATGTGGCAGGCAGAGGTGGAGGGAGGGCATTCTCTGGGATCTCTTCAGCAGGAGCTGAGCTGGGAGGAGGAGCTGAACAGGTGACAGGTGAGTGAGCCAACAACCCAGAGAGGACTTTGATGCCATCTGAGGCATGTGGACATATCCTACCTGTGATGGAGAGCATGGGAGGCTCTGATCTGGGCTGGGGCTTCAGGAGAGGGAACAGAGGCAGGAGACAGAAAAGTCCGGATGAGGAGGTTGAGGGATGGCAGGCAGGGACATTGCTGCTGTAGAACTGGAAGGCTATAGCAGCTGGTTGACTGAGGGGCTGAGGGGGAG
>NW_027679848.1:0-377 GCF_054177405.1 Leptonychotes weddellii
TAGAAGCAAGGAACACCAAGGATGTCAGCAAACCCCCAGAAGCTGGGAGACAGCCAGGAACAGATTTTCCCTTCCTCCTGAGGGTTACTCTACCAACACCTTGGTCTATCCTATCAACACTTTGATCTTGGACTTCGAGCCTCCAGAATTTATAAGTAAGACAATAAATACAGTTTTGTGGTTTAGGCCACACTGTTTGTAGTACTTCCTTACACCAGCCCTAGCAAACTAATACGGGGCTCTATGGGACTTTTGGGGAATGGTCATAAAAAGGCAGTATATTTGTTTACCTCTCTTGGGATGTGGTCTTTGGAGCCCTGAGCTGCCATGTAAGAGGTCCCAGTGCCCTGGGGCCGCCATGTTGGGAAGAAGCCAGA
>NW_027679849.1:0-377 GCF_054177405.1 Leptonychotes weddellii
TGTTTCCTGAGATTAAGAGTCTCTTACGGTTTGTCTCCCTCTCTGGTTTCATCTTATTTAATATTTCCCTCCCTTCCCCTATGATCCTCTGTCTTGTTTCTCAAATTCCTCCTGTCAGTGAGATCATATGATACTTGTCTTTCCCTGATTGACTTATTTCACTTAGTCTAATACCCTTTAGTTCCATCCATGTTGTTGCAAAGGGCAAGATTTCTTTTTTTGATGGCTGTATAATATTCCATTGTATATATATACCACATCTTCTATATCCATTCATCTGTCGATGGACATCTTGGCTCTTTCCATAATTTGGCTATTGTGGACATTGCTGCTGTAAACTTTGGGGTGCACGTGCCCCTTTGGATCCCTACATTTCT
>NW_027679850.1:0-377 GCF_054177405.1 Leptonychotes weddellii
TAAGCTTGTTCCGGTTAGATGCGCCTTGTGTAACCGAATAAGTTCTGCCAACGTGTGCACCGGGTGGCCAAGCACGGGCCTTGTCTCTTGGACTCCTTCTCTTTGTGAAAGTCTTTGATATCATTTAAAACAACTACTTCCACACTTCCAGTGTTTCTGTCGGACAGGAGGATGCCCCGGGGAGCTATCCATACCACAGGATCCCAGAGGGAGATCCATTCACCGTTCTTCCTAATTTCAAGTTACAGGGAGGGGGTCTCACCCCTTTTCTCTGTGTCCTATTTCTCTCTCATACCCTCCTCAATCTCTTCTGATATTCTTGTCCTCTGTCAATCATCTTTTAATATCCGTGGAGTTCTGATGCCCCCTGCTGCTGG
>NW_027679851.1:0-377 GCF_054177405.1 Leptonychotes weddellii
AAGCAAGGAGCAGGGGCAGAGGGAGAGGGAGAAGCAGGCTCCCCGTTGAGTGGGGAGCCTGATGCAAGGCTCAATCCCAGGATGCTGGGATCATGACCTGAGCTGAAGGCAGATGCTTAATCTACTGAGCCACCCAGGTGCCCCAATATTAGAGAAATCTATCAACATTATAGATGCATTTACTTTTTAAGCCAAGAAAACCATATTTCAGAATTTGGCCTTTAGTTACACCTATACACAAACAAAATATCATATGCAAAAGGATGCTGCTTGCAGCATTGTTTGCAATAGAAGAGATGGTAGAGCAACCAGGAGACTGAATAAAATCTAACACATTTACCCAAAGAAAAAGAAAACACTAATTTGAAAAGATAAAT
>NW_027679852.1:0-377 GCF_054177405.1 Leptonychotes weddellii
GTGGGACTCGATCCCAGGACCCCGGGATCATGACCTGAGCTGAAGGCAGACACTTAACCAACTGAGCCACCCAGGTGTCCCCAGGATTTTCATTTAATTTCGCAGTTTATGTCTTTTTACCTATCTAAGGGGTACACGGACATCATATAAAGAAAATTGGGTCTAGGGGCACCTGGTTGTCTCGGTTAAGCATCAGACTCTTTTTTTTTTTTTAAAGATTTTATTTTATTTATTTATTTGACAGACACAGCGATAGCAAGAGCAGGAACACAAGCAGGGGGAGTGGGAGAGGGAGAAGCAGGCTTCCCGCTGAGCAGGGAGCCCGATGCGGGGCTCGATCCCAGAACCCTGGGATCATGACCTGAGCTGAAGGCAGA
>NW_027679853.1:0-377 GCF_054177405.1 Leptonychotes weddellii
AATCAAAATAGATTTTTCTTATATTAACCTAGCATTTACACACAGTAATAACAGTGCCCAAGGATAGCTGAAATAATCCCCAACATTTGCAAAACTCATTTTCTTTCTTTCCCCCCACCTCCACCCAGTTTCACTTTGAATGTATTGAATGCCAAATTTCTAAGATGTCCAGCATATTTTTATGTCATACTTTTACAACAAGTATTTCAGATATATTAATATATTTTGCTCTTTAGGAAACATGGTCAGAAATCTAGATTTATTACCTATTGGGTTGAAACCTAAATAGGATAGTGTCTTAGCTCCTGGAGAGATGGTCTAGAAAAGTGATTAAGAGTAGAGCTTTTGGCAAGGGAAGCAAGGGCAAAAATGAACTA
>NW_027679854.1:0-7516 GCF_054177405.1 Leptonychotes weddellii
GAGCTTGAAGTCTGGAATTTTGATGCCACCAGCTTTGGTTTTCTTTTTCAACATTCCTTTGGCTATTTAGGGTCCTTTCTGGTTCCATACAAATTTTAGGATTGTTTGTTTCAGCTCTGTGAAAAATGTCAATGGTATTTTGATAGGGATTGTATTGAATGTGTAGATTGCTCTGGGTAGCATAGACATTTTAACAATATTTATTCTTCCAATCCATGAATGTTTTTCCATTTCTTTGTGTCTTCCTCAAATTCTTTCATAAGTGTTCTGTAATTTCTAGAGTACAAATCCTTACCTCTTTTGTTGGGTTTATTCTGAGGTATCTTATGGTTTTTGGTGCAATTGTAAATGGGATTGATTCCTTAATTTCTCTTTCTTCTGTCTCATAGTTAGTGTATAGAAATGCAACTGATTTCTGTGCATTGATTTTATATCCTGCTACGTTGCTGAATTCTGTATGAGTTCTAGCAATTTTGGGGTGGAGTCTTTTGGGTTTTCCACATAAAGTGTATGTTATCTGTGAAGAGTGAGAGTTTGACTTCTTTGTGAATTTGAATGCCTTTTATTTCTTTTTGTTGTCAGATTGCTGTGGCTAGGACTTCTAGTACTATGTTGAATAGCAGTGGTGATAGTGGACATCCCTGCTGTGTTCCTGACCTTAGGGAAAAGCTCTCAGTTTTTCCCCATTGGGAATGATATTGGCTGTGGGCTTTTCATAGATGGCTTTTATGATATTGAGGAATATTCTCTGTATCCCTACACTGTGGAGATTTTTGATCAAGAAAGGATGCTGTACTTTGTCAAATGCTTTTTCTGCATCTATTGAGAGGATCATATGGTTCTTGTCCTTTCTTTTATTAATGTAGTATATCACATTGATTGATTTGTGGTTGTTGAACCACCTTTGCAGCCCAGGAATAAATCCCACTTGGTCGTGGTGAATAATCCTTTTAATGTACTGTTGGATCCTATTGGCTAGTATTTTGGTGAGAATTTTGGCATCCATGTTCATCAGGGATATTGGTCTGTAATTTTACGTTTTGGTGGGGTCTTTGTTTGGTTTTGGGATCAAGATAATACCAACCTCCTAGAAAGAGTTTGGAAATATTCCTTCCATTTCTATTTTTTTGAAACAGCTTCAGAGTAGGTGTTAATTATTCTTTAAATGTATGGTAGAATTCCTTTGGGAAGCCATCCTGGATTCTTGTTTGTTGGGGGATTTTTGATTACTGCTTCAATTTCCTTGCCGGTTATGGGTCTGTTCAGGTTTTCTGTTTCTTCCTGTTTCAATTTTGGTAGTTTATACATTTCCAGGAATACCTCCATTTCTTCCAGATTGCCTAAATTGTTGGCATATAGTTGCTCTTAATATGTTCTTATAATTGTTTGTATTTCCTTGGTGTTGGTTGTGATCTCTCCTCTTTCATTCATAATTTTATTAATTTGGGTCCTTTTTCTTTTCTTTTTGATAAGTCTGGCTAGGGTTATCAATCTTATTAATTATTTCAAAGAACCAGCTCCTAGTTTTGTTGATCTCTTCTACTGTTCTTCTGGTTTTTATTTCATCAATTTCTGCTCTACTATTTATTAATTATCATCTCCTGCTGGGTTTAGGCTTTATTTGCTGTTCTTTATCCAGCTCTTTTAAGTGTAAGGTTAGCTTGTGTACTTGAGACTTCTTGTTTCTTGAGAAAAGCTTGTATTGCTATGTACTTCCCTCTGAGGACTGCCTTTGCTGCATCCCAAAGGTTTTGAACTGTTGTGTTTTCATTTTCATTTGTTTCTATGAATTTTTAAATTCTTCTTTAATTTCCTGATTGTCCAGTTCATTCTTCAGTAGGATGCTCTTTAACCTCCAAGTATTTCAGTTCCTTCCAATTTCCTCTTGTGATTGACTTCAAGTTTCAAAACATTGTGTTCTGAAAATATATAGGGAATAATCCCAATCTTTTGGTACCAGTTGAGACCTGATTTGTGAACTAGTATGTGATCTATTCTGAAGAGATCTAGTCTCCATGTGCACTCGAGAAGAATGTGTATTCTGTTGCATTAGGATAGAATGCTCTGAATATATCTCTGAAATCCATCTGGTTAAGTGTGTCATTCAAAGCCCTGTTTCCTTGTTGATCTTCTGCTTAGATGTTCTCTCCATTGCAGTGAGTGAGGTGTTAAAGTCTCCCACTATTATTGTATTATTAATGTATTTCTTTATTTTTGTTATTTATTGGTTTATATAATTGGCTTCTCTCATTTTAGGGTCATAAATATTTATAATTATTAGATCTTGTTGGATAAACCCTTTAATTATGATATAGTGTCCTTCCTCACCTCTTACTACAGTCTTTGGTTTAAAATCTAATTCGTCTGATATGAAGATTGCTACCATAGCTTTCTTTTGATGTCCATTAGCATGGTAAATGATTTTCCACCCCCTTACTTTAAATCTGGAGGTGCCTTTGGGTCTAAAATGGGTCTCTTGTAGATAGTATATTGAAGGGCTTTCTTTTTTATCCAATCTGATACCCTGTGTCTTTTGATTGGAGCATTTAGCCCATTTACATTCAGAATAACTATTGAAAGATATGAATTTAGTGTCACTGTATTACCTGTAAAGTCACTGTTTCTGTATGTTGTCTCTGTTCCTGTCTGGTCTATATTACTTTGGGGCTCTCTTTTTGCTTAATGGATCCCCTTTAATATTTCTTGGAGGGCTGGTTTAGTGATCACAAATTCTTTTACTTTCTGTTTGTCCTGAATGCTCTTTATCTCTCCTATTCTGAATGAAAGTCTTGCTGGACAAAGTATTCCTGGCTGCATATATTTCTCATTTACCACCCTGAATATATCATGCCAGTCCTTTCTGGCTGCCAGGTCTCTGTGGATAGGTCAGCTGCCAGCCTTATGTTTCTACCTCTGTAGGTTAAGGACCTCTTGTCCCCGAGCTGCTTTCAGGATTTTCTCTGAAATTTGCAAGTTTCACTATTATATGTCAGGGTGTTGGTCTATTTCTATTGATTTTGAGGGGGGTTCTCTGTGCCTCTGGGCCTTGAATGCCTGTTTCCTTCCCCAGATTAGGGAAGTTCTGAGCTATGATTTGCTCCAATATACCTTCTTCCTCTCTCTCTCTCTTTCTCTTTCCCCTCCCCTGGAACCCCAATTATTCTAATATTGTTTCACTTTATGGTATCACTGATCCCTTGAATCCTCCCCTTGGTATCCAGTAGCTGTTTATCTCTCTTTTCCTCAGTTTCTTTATTCTCCACCTTTTAATCTTCTCTATTACTGATTCTTTCTTCTGCCTCATTTATCCTAGCAGGAAGAGCCTCCATTTTTTATTGCATCTCATTAATAACCTTTTTTATTTTGACCTGATTAAATTTTAGCTCTTTTATTTCTCCAGAAAGTGATTTTTCTAGTGTCTTCTATGCTTGTTTCAAGCCCAGTTATTATCTTTATAATCGTTGTTCTGAATTCTAGCTCTGACATTTTACTGATATCCATATTTATTAAGTCTCTGTCAGTTCATACTGCCTCTTGTTCTTTTTTCTGGGAATTTTTCCATCTTGTCATTTTGTCCAAATAAAAATAGATGAATGAGAAAACAAAACAAAAATATCAATGACGACTCCAGCAAATATACACTGGACATATCAGAAGAGTTCAGAAACCAAAAAAGAAAAAAAAAAAAAAAGGAGAAACGAGAGAATATAATCAAACAAGTGGGCAGAACAGGGTGAGATATTAGGTCCTGGATTTATTTTGGTCTGTTTTTTCAAAGACACTAGATCCCAAATTTGTAAAGAAAGAAAAACTTATGTGAAAGGAAGCCAAAAATGAAGGATACAGTTTTAAAATATAAATGTAAAAATGAAAATTAAAAGTCTTAAAAAATTTGATAAAATAAGAAACTAGTTGAAAAGTAAAAAAAAAAAAGAAAAAGGAAATTTTAAACTGAAATACTAAAGAATCATGAGAAAAAACCTCAAATTCTATATACCATTACCCAGTAGCGCTGGAGTTTTGCAGTTCTGTGTGATCAATAATCTTGGTCTTAGCCGGGTGTTCTTTCTGATCTTCTGGGAGAGCAGCCCTTTACCCTGATTCTCAAGTGTCTTTGTGGAGTTGCACCTGGGCAGAGTTGTACCTCCCTTGTCAGGGGGCTGGGCTAAGTGTAAGCTGTTAGGGATTGCTCTATGTGGCTTTTGTTCCATGAAGGCTTTCTGCCCCGTTTTAGAGGATGAAAATAAAAATGGCAGTGTCCCAATCTCCAGCCCCAGAACTGGGAAGGAGGAGGGTCTTGCTGTGCTTTTGCTGCTTGCTGGGCCCCTGCTTGGAGAGCAGTCACCTGATTCTACCGTGGTTCACAGTTTATAGCAACACCAAGCTGAAAGCTCACTCCATGGCTCGCTGATTGTAGCCTGCTTCCCCACTCTGATGCCTGGGAACTCTGCCACACTTAGGCACCTCCAGTCTTTTTGTGACCCTGGGGATCCTGAGACCACACTCTTCCACCTAGGATTCTGCCCCACTTTGCCACCTGAGCACCTTTCAGGCAGGGATGTCCCTAACCAGAGCAGACTTCTAAAAGTTCTGATTTTTGTGCTTTGCTGCTATATCACTTTCAGTGCTGGCTTTCAGAGGCTCCCTCCCTCCATGGTTTATCTTCCAGTATATCCCCTCAGATTCACTGCTCTGCACCTCCTATTTTGCAAAAAATGGTTGCTTTCCTTTTATAGAATTGCAGCAATTCTTTTCTTAGATCTCAGGTTGAATTAACAGGTGTTTAGAATGATTTGATAGCTATCCAGCTGAATTCAAGGGACCAGATGAGACAAGGGTCCCCTACTCTTCCATCATCTTCTCTCTTCCTATTACTTCTCTTTCACTGCTGATTTTATTATTTATATCTTTGTTTTTGATGAGTCTGGCTGAAGGTTTATCAATTTTGTTGATAAAGAATGAGCTCTTGATTTCATTGGTCTTTTCTTTTCTTTAGTCTCAATTTCATTTCTTTTTGTTCTGATCTTTATTATTTCCTTCTTTCTACTCACCTTGGGATTTGTTCTTTTTATAATTTCTCTAAGCATAAAATTAGATTATTCACTTGGGAATTTTCTTGGTTTTTGTATCACCATAAGCTTCCATCTTAGAACTGCTTTTGCTGTGTCCCAAAGATTCTGGACCATTGTGTTTTCATTTTCACTTTTCCCCACATATTTTTTTGAATTCCTCTCATTTCTTTGTTGACACACTGGCTGTTTAGTGATATGCTGTTTAGTCTCCACATTTTTATGTTTTTCTCAGGCTTTTCCTTGTGTTTGATTTCTAGTGTCATACTGTTGTGGTCAGAAAGATGCATGATATGATTTTCATCTTCTTAAATTTATTGAGACTAGCTTTGTGGCATAATATGTGATCTATCCTGGAGGATGTTCCATGTGCATTGAAAAAAGTGTGTTCTGACCACTTGTATATATCTAATTCCATCTGATTAAAATGTCATTCAAAGATAATATTTCCTTATTGGTTTTCTGCCTGGATTATCTATCCATTGGTGTAAGTGGGGTGTTAAAATGCCCTACTATTATTGTATTACTGTCAATTTCCCCCTTTATGTCTGTGAATATTTGTTTTATGTATTTACGTTCTCAAAGAGCAGAGATATTGCATACAGAGATATTTATAACTGTTATATTCTAGTAGGGTAGCTGGAACCAAGGCAGATACAGGCTGGGGATTCCTGGGTTGCACTGCACAGGGGGCACCTTGGTGGGGCAGTTGGAGGTGATGCAGGCATGAACCAGATCTCAGAGTGCTGAGAGTTACCTAGCTAGTCATCTGGAATAGAAGTGCTATGGGCCTGGAGTGTTCCAGGGTGCTTAGCACCTGCATTACCTTGGCATGATGGTTGGAAATACATTGAGTGCTGACTAGGGGTGTCCTTGTGTGCCCCATGCTGGGGATGCTTTGATGGATGGCTGGGGCTGGTGTGGGCTAGGGGCCTGGGGCTCACTGAGGGAGTAGGCTGGCTATGGCACCTGTACTTTTCTCTCATTCATTCCATCAAGATGGATGAGGAATATAAACCTTGGCACTCACCAGCCCTTCCGATGCAGAGTTTCAGCAGCTCTGCTGCCATTTGGCAAAGTTCTAGAACTAGTTCCTTTATATTCTAGTTGTTCTTATAAACCCTGCCTTTTTTTCTGTGCCCCAGGACATCCAGCGTTAGTTGCACCAGGGCCCTGGGGCTCACTAAGGTTGCAGGCCAGCTATGACATCCGGACCCTACTCCCATCTGTGCTATCACGATGGAGGAGGATCATAAACTGTGGTGCTCACCAGCCACTTCAAATTGGAGAGAGTTTCAGCAGCTGTTACCCCTGTTTGGTAGAGTTCTAAGGCTGGATCTTTACACACCAGTTGCTCTTTTAAACCCTGGCTTTTTCTCTGTCCCAGAACAGATGAATCTGCTTACAGTCCTTCAGTACTATTCCTCCCCACTGCAGTTCACAGTGTCAGAGGTTCTTTTCATCACCATGTCTTTGTCTCTCTTATCATTTTCTGTGTGGTCTCTCTATCTTTTATTATACAGAAGCTGTTTAGTCAGCCCTCAGTTCTTCTTCAGAAGGAACTGCTCTATAAATAGGTATCAATTTGGTGTGTCTGTGGAGGAGGTGAGGCCTTCCCACATTGCCATCTTGAACCAGAACCAGGCCGTGGTCTATACTGTGACCAGCCCTTCAGATACACCACCAATGCGCAAGAGGCTTCCCATTGGGAAAAGGATGTGTTCTCCTTTGGAGCATAGAAGGAATTCTCCCATATCTTTTTAATTTTTATTTATTTATTTTATTTTTATTTTTTTGTTTAGGTTTCTTCTCCCTGACCCCTTCTTCTTTTTCTTGTTATTGAATTTTTTGAGAAAATGGACCATTTGTCCTGAAAAATGTTTCGTGGTTTAGATATTGCTGGTTACTGAATTGTGCTATGTAATACACTCCTCTATACTCTACATTTTCTTTAGATTGGTACTTAGAACTGGACTCTTGATCCTATTGCATTTCAATTATTTTTTTAAAGACTGCTTCAAGTGTTGTGTTTTTCTTCTTTCATCTGGAGGCACAAAATGTCTCATTGTCCTTTTTATTGTGAAATCACCAGCCTTTGAGAACTTTTGCCTGGGTCTATTAAGAGTTGCAGAATGTGGGGGGAGCGGAGCAAGATGGCGGAGGAGTAGGAGACCTGGATTTCGTCTCCTCTCAGGAATTCAGCTGGATAGGGATCAAACCATTCTGAACACCTACAAACTCAACAGGAGATCGAAGAAAAGAAGAGCAACAACTCTCTGAACAGAAAAGCAACCACTTTCTGGAAGGTAGGACGTGCGGAGAAGTGAATCCGAGGCGATATTCGGGAGGATAGACGGCGGGGGAGGGGCCTCCATCGGCCGCTTCTGGCAAGTGATAGAGCTGCGGAGCACAAAATCGGAACTTTTAAAAGTCTGCTCCGCTGAGGG
>NW_027679855.1:0-377 GCF_054177405.1 Leptonychotes weddellii
GGGCGCCTGGGTGGCTCAGTCGTTAAGCGTCTGCCTTCGGCTCAGGTCATGATCCCAGGGTCCTGGGATCGAGCCCCACATCAGGCTCCCTGCTCCGTGGGAAGCCTGTTTCTCCCTCTCCCACTCCCCCTGCTGTGTTCCCTCTCTTGCTGTGTCTCTGTCAAATAAATAAATAAAATCTTTAAAAAAAAAAAAAAAGAACAACGCTTCTGTAGATTATAGTATCCTCATTATACTTCAGCTTAAACCTTTGTCAAAGAGTCATTACTTGTGGGGCACCTGGGTGGCTCAGTCGTTAAGCGTCTGCCTTCGGCTCAGGTCATGATCCCAGGGTCCTGGGATCGAGGCCCGTGTCGGGCTCCCTGCTCAGCAGGGAG
>NW_027679856.1:0-377 GCF_054177405.1 Leptonychotes weddellii
ATTTCATGAGGGGGGCTAGTTTCAGATTCTGAGAGACACTCAGAAATTATCCGCACACTATGCGGAGCCAAGGTCATAGTGGGCAGGTATGAATGGAATTTGTCGAGGATCGTCTTCCATCTCCTTTCTCCTATTGATATTTTCTGTTCTGGTAAATTCTCTGGCCATTCTAGGTGGAGTAAAACTATCTCTCCCACAACCACGAGGATGCCTTCTGCAGACTCCTTTCCCCCAAAGGCAAAGATTGATGATCACCCCTAAAGATGGTTGAGTTCAGGACACAAAGTGTTTGAAGCGCAATGAGCAGAGAGCACGATTTCTGATTGAATAAAGGACATTTTATTGAGAGTCGAGCGGGTGCAGCGAGAAGGGCTGGG
>NW_027679857.1:0-377 GCF_054177405.1 Leptonychotes weddellii
AGCAGGGGGTCTGCTTCTCCCTCTGCCCTCTTCCCTCTCGTGGTCTCTGTCTCTCATTCTCTCTCTCTCAAATAAATAAATAAAATCTTTAAAAAAAAAAAAAAAAGACTTTCCCTCTCCTTCTGCCTCTCCCCTGTGTGCACATTCTCTGTCTCTCAAATAAATACATAAAATCTTTAAAAAAAAAAAAGAACTTATTACTGTGATTATTACAATATGAAAACTTCCTTGTTTCTCCCAGGTGTGCCCCTTTGATCGCGTCGTCAGGCAGTACTGTGGCAGCTGGTCATTTACGTTACCTCCCTTCCCCACTGGACAGTTGTCTCCTTTAGCACAAGACTGATTTTAGCCTTTTGGCCTCTGGACACCTGAGGTCT
>NW_027679858.1:0-377 GCF_054177405.1 Leptonychotes weddellii
ACATCCCCAGTGGCATTAAAGAATTGCCTGGGGAAATACCATTTACACTATTCAATAAAAACATCTATGTGCGGGCGCCTGGGTGGCTCAGTTGGTTGAGCGACTGCCTTCGGCTCAGGTCATGATCCTGGAGTCCCGGGATCGAGTCCCGCGTCGGGCTCCCTGCTCGGCGGGGGGTCTGCTTCTCCCTCTGACCCTCTCCCCTCTCATGTGCTCTCTCTCTCTCATTCTCTCTCTCTCAAATAAATAAATAAAATCTTTAAAAAAAAAAAAAAGAAATTTAAAAATGCTGAGGGGTGTCTGGGTGGCTCAGTCGGTTAAGCGTCTTCCTTTGATTCAGGTCATGATCTCAGGGTCCTGGGATGGAGCCCTATGTG
>NW_027679859.1:0-377 GCF_054177405.1 Leptonychotes weddellii
GAGCAGGGCTGCACCGACCAGGGGTGTGCTGGAGGGGCGAGAGAGGGACGGGGCTCCTCCCCGTCCCGACAGACGGCTCAGCCATCGCTGGCCCTCCCTGCTGAAGCACTCAGTGACGGGGGATCCAAGAGAGGAGTCGTGGATTAGCATAACCTCCCCCCCCCGCAAGATGGGAGTACCACCGAAGACGCAGCATGACACGGAGTAACAATCTCCATCTTCCTGTTTCACCTGAGACCCTCTCCTTTTCATTTGGACTGAGAAAACCCGTCCTGAGCTTTAGCCCCCATGACTCTGGCTACCGTGCACAGAGCAGGGGCAGGCTCCCTGCTCAGTCCAGCACCTCCTGGACACCTTCTCCCACGTGGGGACTCAAG
>NW_027679860.1:0-377 GCF_054177405.1 Leptonychotes weddellii
AAAAAAAAAAAAAGAAATGGGCATCTTCAAAATAGCAAGTTTTGAAATAGATCATTTTACCTAAGATAATAAAACACTCTCAACTTCTTTAAAATAGTCACAAATACATCACAGAAACATAAACGTTATGTAGTCAATCCAACATTCTCGAGTATCTTACTAAAATAAAAAAATTAATAAAAAAAAAAAAAGGTATAGGAATGAGCTGGCATAGAGACTCCCAAATGACTGAAGATATGCTGAGCTTCATGTTGGCCAGCAAGAGCTCCATGTGTTTCATATTTTATCATTACTAGACAAAACGTTACTAACGGGGAAACACACTTAAATCAAAATGGCGGTAAGGTAAACCAGCACTTCTCCCCACTGATCCCCAG
>NW_027679861.1:0-377 GCF_054177405.1 Leptonychotes weddellii
TTTATAGTGATAGTTCTTGATTTTTGAAACAAAAAAATTTCTAGATTACCTCTTGATGTAGAGAAATGTAGTACATAACCTTCATTTGACAACCACCTCCAATGTGCTTCCCTCCCCCTCTTCACGCAATATAATTATATCAGAATTTGGTTATATCAGCATTTAGTGTTTACAGCATCAGGGCCATAAAAATATTTCTATGTGCATCACCTAATATATTGTGATCATGTTTTCTTTCTTGCCTCCTTTCTAGAGTTAATAATTGCATTGTTTTCATTTTGTTTTCTGTGTGCTTATCACGATATTCTCTGACGGCGTTGGAAACTTTTCACTGTGATCAGATGCACTAGGTAATCTTGATCAGTTACATTGTTTTC
>NW_027679862.1:0-377 GCF_054177405.1 Leptonychotes weddellii
AGAAGAAAACATAAGGAAAAAATCTCTTCAACATTGGACTCAGCAATGATATTTCGGATATGGCACTAAAAGTATAAACAACAAAGAAAAAATCAACAAGTGGAAGTACATCAAACTAAAGTTTCTGCCAGCAAAAGAAACAATCGACAAAATAAAAAGGCAACCTGTGGAATGGGATAAAATATTTGCAAAACATAAACTGAATAAGAGTTTAATATCCAAAATATATAAAGAACTGGTACAACTTAATAACAAAAAAAAGCTGATTTATAAATGGGCAGAGAAACTGAATAGACATTTTTCCAAGGAAGACATCCAAATGGCCAACAAGTACATGAAAAAATGTTCAACATCACGAGTGATTAGGGAAATACAAA
>NW_027679863.1:0-377 GCF_054177405.1 Leptonychotes weddellii
TGAGGCAGAAACAGGCTAATCTGAGGCGGGTCCCATGGCTGGAGTCCCACGCAGATCGGTGGCCAGGCCAGGTGTCTGTGTCCGTCCCCAGGCCCAGGCCCAGGCGCAGGGATGTGCCGGGAGGACCCCCAGGGCTCAGCAGACGGTCGACCCCACGGCCGTGGTTTATACAGAGAGAATAGGAAGCCAAATGAGCTCAGGGCAGAGGCGTGGGGGGCGGGGGCGGGGACACCAGGCGCGAGCTTCCAGAGTCCTCTCCCGGGGTGTCCCACAGGACGCGCTTAGCTCCCCCCAACGAGACGGGACCGCGTGTGTGAGGTGTGGTCTCCAGGGGGCCGGCAGAGACCCAGCGCCCGGTTCTCTGCGCGGGTTGGTCT
>NW_027679864.1:0-377 GCF_054177405.1 Leptonychotes weddellii
TTTTTTTTTTTTTAAGTTTCAAGAACATTTGATTTTTCAAGCCATTGAGCCATGGTTGTTTAATTATGTAAGGATGTTAATGAAGCCCGGGGGACGGGGCTGGTCTAATATTTGGGTGTATATTTTGATATTTCCCAAGGAAACCATTGATTAAAATTCTATAGTAATATCATTTACATTTCTCACTGATGCTGACATTTATTTATTTATTTTAAATGTATTTATTTATTTATTTTACATTTTATTCTATTTATTTATTTGACAGAGAGAGAGCACAGGCAGGGGGAGCGGCAGGCAGAGGGTGAGGGAGAAGCAGATTCTCCGCTGAGCAGGGAGCCTGATGCGAGGCTTGATCGCATGACCCTGGAATCGTGATC
>NW_027679865.1:0-7516 GCF_054177405.1 Leptonychotes weddellii
CCCTCCCGAACCCCGGCCCCATCACGCGGGCAAGGGTGACGAGCCCGAGGCGAAGGAGCCCCTGTGCATCTCTGCGGCCCGGGGCTGGCCGTCGGCGGGCTCAGACAAGAGGGCTTTGGCGTTCGTGTGACCACTGCGTGCACACGCGAACTTTAGGATGCATTTCTCCAAGGTTCCTCTGACCGTTTATCTCCTTATGCTGTAGAACAGGGACCCCGGACATCTTGGCCAACCTGTGTCCCCAGGGAGCCCAGGGAACGGGTGGCTCCGGCCTGGCCCTAGGCTTGCAGCGTTCATGTGCACAGACCCCAGGTTCCCACCAACACGCCGGCCCACACAGACCCGAACAACTCGACAGGCTTCCTACGAAACCCCGCTGGATGGAGGAGGTCACTTCCACGGCACGTCTTTGGAGCCAGCTCCCCGGTCAGCCGCACCTCCCTGACACCCGGGTCCTTGCCGAGGGAGGCGGACAAGTGCTATTTCCTCAGAAAAGGAAGAATGTGAATAGAACAGAGAACAGACAGCCCTGGGAGGTTCCAGGGAAGAAGAGGAAGGCCAATGGAAAGCGGCTGGTGTTGTCTCTGCGGGCTAGGAGCAACAGTTCCTCAGAACCACCTGCAGCCCGTCCAGGACATGCGTCAGCTGATAGATAGCAGAAGGGGGTCAGGGAAGAGCTGGACTGCCCTCTGAGGCCTCCTCGGGCCAGGGCCCCCCTTCCCACCCCGCGGGGCCTCCGGCTTCTCGTCTCCTGGCCGGCAGCCCGCCTGGCGCTCCCATCCCCGGAGACATTCCACAAGGGAGAAACGCAAGACAGCGGGCCTGGGTCACTCCGCTTCAGTCCCCGGGCGTTGGCCCCGGAAGACGCTGCCCAGGGGGGCAGACCCCCGGGCACAGACAAGGCCCTGAGGGCACCGCCCCAGAAGTGACCCCCACACCCCCCTCCTAACGGCGTGCGTGCGGCAGACACTCAGCCTTGGGAGCCTGAACCTGGCCCCTCTCCCACGTTCTGGTTTCTGCCCACTTCTCAAGACCCACGCAGGCACGACCTGCTCCGTGACCCCCCAGGCCTGAAAGGATTGCACAGTTGCTCTTCTGCAGAGAAGTGGCTTCTTCCACCCCGGTCTCCTCTTGAAACGCCCCCAGCCCCCTGCCCGTGCACTCCTCCTATTTCCTCTAAGTCAGGACTCGGGCCTGGCGCTTTTGGACACGCCCTGGCTGAGTCCTCTGGGCCCCGTGGCGCCCCTCCCCCATCTCCCACCCCATCCTCTTCATCCATTTGCAGCTGCCCATTTGCTCTCTGTCTCCCCACCGGACCGGGACGTTGGGAGGGGCAGGGCGGCTTGCCTCAGTTCCCCGTGGAAGCCTGGCCCGTGTGGGGGCACAGCGGGGCTCAGCGCACAAGTCTGACATGCCTGCGACTCTGGGGTCCCCCGAGGGCACCGCCTGGAGCCCTTGTTTCCCAAGCCTGGGCCAGGAAGGAGAGGTGGTGGAGAGCACTGCCCCCTCCAGCCTGGGCTGGACAGAGGAGCTCCAGAAACCTCTGGGGCTCCCTGCCTGGATACGGGGTCTGCAGGTGGGCCCAAGGCCCCCAGACACATGTCTCAAACGCACAGACCCACAGTCCATACATGCAGACCTATGTGCTCTGTGCCAGTCCCAGAGCCCACCCTCGGGCCTGGAACCCGGAACGGACTTTGGGGGAGCGGGGGGGACTCCCTGGGAAGACTGTTCAGCTCTGCATCCAAGCTGGTCGGGGAAGCAACGTGTGGGGGTCATGCCGTGCATGGGGCCATGTGTGGAAAGGGGAAGAGTGCCCCTTCCTCCAGGCAGGGTTTGTGGCTTCAGCCTCCATCTTGGCCAGCTGCCCTGTGAAGGGTACAACCTGCCAAGCTGCGGTGTGTCCTTGGGCTAGAGACTTGGTG
This sequence comes from Leptonychotes weddellii, assembly GCF_054177405.1. Taxonomy (NCBI): domain Eukaryota; kingdom Metazoa; phylum Chordata; class Mammalia; order Carnivora; family Phocidae; genus Leptonychotes; species Leptonychotes weddellii. The sequence continues at coordinate 1,926 of NW_027679865.1, forward strand.
TGCAACCTCCATCTGGGAAGACCATCCCAGGGCTGAGCTGGAGACCAGGGAGCCAATGTACACGGAGGCCTCCACACCCCCAAACCCATGGGGGAAGCGCCAGTCAAGGCGCCTGCTATCCATTGAGGGGACCCCAGTGTTTTCCTGTGTTTCTGGAAGATTTAAACAGAGTTTGGTGGACAACACAGAACTCTGCTGCCACACGAGGCAGCTCTAGGCCCAGCCCTGGTTTCCTGAGCTTGGCACCAGTCGGGCCACAGTGTGGCTTGAACACCTTCCTCTCCGGGCTCTGCAAACAGAGCACTAGCTCCTCAGCAGCCTCCCGGCTTCCTCGACGGGGCACAGCCTGCAGAGAAATGCTCCCGCGGGCGTAGGAGCAGCGGGCCTAGAGGAGGCGGGGGGACCGCAGGGTCCTGTGTTGGGAGATCAGGCTCTGGGGACCTGAGGCCACAGAGACACAGAGGGAGGTGGGTGCACCTCTCCAGCTGCCCTGCTGTGGTGGGGCTGGTCAGCCTGTGCACCAGGGGCTGTGGGTTCTTGCTGGGAGCACATGCTGCTGGGGCCTGGGGTCAGGCCAGGCCTGGTCTTGGTCCCCTGGGCGATGGACACCCGGTAACTAAGGAGGCCACATGGGAACCACGCAGGGAGCTGTGGGCATGCAGAACGGGGACCCACTTAGGTTGGGGTGGACAACAACATGCCCCCCCACAGCTGAGGGCAACAGTCCCCAGCCAGGACTGCTGATGGCCTGGCTCTCCGCCCTCCACAGGCCCGGAGATACTAGGACATATTCCCATAGGCAGGTTACTGCCTGCAGCAGCTTTAGGAGCCAGCGTTCCTACCCTCTCCTTACAGACAAGTGAACTGCGGGCCATGTGGGTGACCCCGGGTGGCAGTGAAGGGGGTGGCCCAGGGGGCTGAGCCAAGTCTCTTTGGCTCCTCCACGCAGGTAGCTGCCTCCCCTGCTTGCCCCCAGAAGCCCCTCGTGGGGAGGAGGCACCCAGCTGGGGCCTGGCCTCCTCAGCCTCCCTCCACGGCTCCTGTCCCGTGGCTCTGGGCCGAGCTGCTTCTGGTGCCTCTGCTCATGCTGGGAGGGAGGAGAAGTTTCTAAAGCCGTTCCTGGCTCCGTGTGCAGCCCTGCTTTGGCAGCAGACACAGTGCCCGGGGTGCTGCTGAACCAGGCCCCCCGCGGGGAGGGCCCACCGGGCAGGCGAGGGCACAATGCCTCTTCTGAGAACAGGCTGGGGCAAGATGCAGGCTCCCGGGGTCCAGAGCTCAGGGACATGAATCTGCAGTTGTAAAATTTAGCAGGCGTCTGAGAACCCAGGGGCGTGTGGCTGACCACCGAGCTGTGCCCGCTGAGGCCCAGGCGTCGGCGTGACCCCCCACCTTGTCCTCGCTGTAACCCCGGGGGAGGTCAGGGACCCCCGTGCAGACACCGGGTCTAGGAAGGTGAAGCTGCCGCTCCCACGCTCGCTGGGACCTGGGTGTGCATGGGTCTGAGTCAAAGGATCAGGAGGACAGCCGGGCGCTATATTTGGACACTGACACCCCGGACATTATCCTCATGAAGGCACGCGGGCCACGGGAGGGAAGGGCTTTTCCCTCCAGCCCACCCTGGTCTCACTGCTCTCTGCCCGTCCCGCCCCGGAGACCCTTTGTCTCTGTGATGCCACCTTCCGCGGGGACCCCACTCCAGCCTCCCCCGCAGCGGCGCCTGCCCCGGCTCCCCTCCCCCCACGTTCCAGCCGCTCGCGGCCTCGTCCAAGTGGCCCCTGCCACCTGGGCCCCCAGTGCCCCAGTCCTACCGCATTCGGAACTCAGGGCGACACTGAGGGAGGGGGAGGGGCAGGGCCACGGAACATTCTACACCACGGTATCCTGCCTGGCGGGGAGACTGAGCACTGCGCCGTGGTGCTTTCACCTGGCAGGGGGGCACAGCGGTCCCGTGGCTGACAGCGAGGCGGAGAAGCCCCCTCCGAGGTGCCCGGTCCCTGCACACACGGCACACACTGGCCACCGGGGACCCCGCAGCTGTCGGGGAGCCTCCGCCTCTGGCCCAGAAGCCCCGGGAGGCCCGGCACCAACTGTCTCCTCGGAACTGGCCCGGAGGGGGTATGCTTGAGGGAAGGAAGGCACACTCGTCTCCCTCCTGACTTGATGGGGCCGCTGAGACGGGCCAGCGCCGAGACCCTCACCCGCGGGCCCTCCACCAGTCCTGGGGCTTACTCTGAGGGAGAAAGAGGGGCTCCCCAGCAGCCACAGGGCTGGGAGGAGGTGTGGCTCCAGGAGGGAGTGAAGGTCCTGCCCCCTGGGTCCCCACCAGCCACAGCATAGACCCAGCCCCTGTGGAGTTTGCGGCCAATGGCTAGCACTTAAATACCCGGTTCGGAACTCCTTCATGGTACCCACGTGCCCTCGCCTAACTTTTCGAGGAAGAACCACAATCGGGACAGGGTAGGATAAGCTACCACCAGCCCCTGGCCTGGCAACACTCTGTCCTACCCCCCTGCGAGCTTTTGCTCATCCAGGCAGGGAAGCCGCTGCTACCCACAGCAGGAGAGAAGCTTCCAGCCATCTGCAGCTGCCTCTCTGTGATTCAACATCAGCCTGGGACAAGCGCACACCATGAAGCAGCCCCAGCACCCCAGGAGGATGAGAACACGGAGACATTAAGGTCACAAGGACCTGCAGGCCCACCTGGCTTTCTGGAGGGGGTCTTGAACTCATCCCCCCTACCGGCACCAGGACAAGCTGGAGGAGGGGAGTCAGGCATTGGTGCCGCCTGGGAGCCCGTGTCCCTGGGGGTCCTGGCTGTCCAGGGCCTGACGGTCTGTCTTGGGCTCCTGGAAGGCAGCCCCTGAGCAGTCGTGGGGCTCTGGGCCCTGCTCCTGCCTGCCCCACACCGTCACTGTCCTTTCCCAGTCCCTGCCTCTAGTAACCTGCAAGCAACCACACTGGAGGTGATACTTAAAACATAAGAAACCATCTCCCTGCCTTCTCAGAGACAAAGGCACTCCAGCTACACCAACTTCAGAAACCCAGGCTGTTCATCACAGGTGTATTTTCCCGCCACGCTGTCACTCCCGTAGAAAGGCAGCTTTTTAAAGCACCTTAGAAATTTTTCGCTTTTGAGAACGTGTTAATCATATGGCTTATTCCTAGGATTTACTTCGAATAGTCGTCAGAATTTAAAAGGTACGTGTGAAAGGGAACAATGAGTTAAAAATAGTAAGACGTGCTTGAATTAACAGCCTATTTGCGAAGATGAGTAGCCACGAGCCCAATCAGACCAAGCATTATTACTGACAAAAGTCAGAACCACGCAGGGTGAAAAATAAAAACAAAATAGAGGACAGAAAGAAGAGGCAGGTGTTAGAACATTAACCCAAATCAATGAGGAGAGAAAGAGAGACAGACACAAAGCAAAATTCGAGGAAGCCAAAAACCCAGAGACTCTGGTTCTTTCATGGAGGGGAGGCCAGGGTATGTGGTCTGACCCTGTCAGAAAACCAACACAGAAATCAGAACGTCTGCGTTTCACATTTCACGGCTGGTTGAGTGAAAAAGAGCTTTCCAACAGCCAAGCTCATCGGAAAGATAAGAGAAAAGACATGACGTTTCAACAACGGGAAGAAAAAAAAAGAAATCAGCGTAACAAGATAAAAAATCAAGACAAAAAAACGGAGCACCTGAAGGCTGAACAGAAAGGACAAACACGAGGTCATTTTCTCGGTTCTGAGGCTCATCGCTCTCTCTGTGGAAACATAAAATCCAGCAATATGCTGTTTGCAAGAGACACGAGACGAGGAAGAGGAGGTGTGAGTAAACTTCAAGGGGCGGCAGACTGGTGTTTCAATGCTAACACGAGGCCAAGAACTATCACATGTGCTGAGAGTCATAACCTTACGTCACGGTCGATACCGGCAGCATAATAACGGGGCATCTAAATGCTATAGAAATAGAGCAAGATCTATGCATAGACACCTGCCAGAAAAATGACACAGAAACCAGGCTAGTTTGGTCAGGACTGAAGAATCCACTACTCCATTATCAAGCACACAGAAAGTTCAGGAACACGGGAAGGAGCTGAGTAGCGCGACAGAGCAGAGTTCATTGCTCTTTCGTGGGAATGAAACAGGATGAGCAGAACATGCTTCGTTTTCAAGGATTGGTGGTGTGTTTACAGAAGGTGATCGTGTGCGAGATCTCAAAGAAAATCTCAACAAAAAGACGAAAGCAGGAACTATTCGCTCTCAGTTCTCTCACTCTCTCAAAAGAAGAAGAGACTAAGAACCAAACAGAAATACAACACTTGAGAATTAAAATGTACTTGCCTAAGGAAAAAACTGTCTGATACAATGAAACCAGGGACATCTCAAAACCAGCAGAAAGTGGCAAAGAAGTTCCTGAGGGAGAAACCTCACGGCCTTAAGTGCCTTTATTAGGTTCTAAAAAAGGTGAGAAAAAAATGATGATGTAATAAGCATCTAAATTCTATCTCGTGAAAGAAGCAAATATTTTTTTTCGGAAAGGGAAAAAGAGGGAAAAGCAAATGATGAAATTTAAAGCCAAAAAATTTTTAAAAGACATTGCTATGTAAAACCTAGCCTGTTTTCTAAAGAACTAAAGAATGAGCACAATGACCAAAAAAGTGGACCTTGTCATCTCCCTCTGCTGACTGAGGTGACCCCTACACAGAGAACACAAAGGACGGAAAAAACACAAAGATTAAACAAAATTTTGAATATAGAAGATCTGAAACATTTAAGGGGATGCTATGCGTCATTATGTTTTAGGGAGGAATGTGAAGAATACAGACCCAATGAACACTGCTGAAATACAAATGTGAAACAAAAAACAGAAAGCCCAAATCAATCAACAGGGAAAATGGAAGAAGAAATCCTCCCCCACACATGTAGATCTGATGGTTTTAGTGATGAATTCATTCACACTTGCAAGGAATGAATAATTATCACGTCACGTAAATTATTTCCCACTCTTGACCCCTATGGTCAGCTGAGCACATATATTCCATCAGGCAAATGTGACCCTAATCCTAAAACTTCCAGGAAGCTTCTGAGGGAAATCAGGAGATGTCAAAGAAGCAAACACTTTTATACTCATTTTACTGGGGGGGGGAGACAGAGGCCTACAGAGGTTAAACTGTGATGCGATCAGCAGGATTCCTGAGAGGCAAGTCCCACTGGAGCTCTGTGCCTGGTCCACGGTGACAGGTTTGTGCTAATTGCTAAGTGACAGCATCTGAAGGTAGCAGCCGATGAGCCAACCCATTGGCTGCCGCTCCTCAGAACACAGCGGCCAGAGACGCTGGCCGTGGGAAGCAGCCCTTGCTTTCTCTCGTTGACTGATTGGTGACTGGCCATCTCAATTAGAATCTCAATGTGATAGGCAGTAACCTCTTCGACATCGCCCACAGCAACTTCTATCAAGATACATCTCCAAAAGCTAGTGAAACAAAAGCAAACATGAACTTTTGGGACTTCATCAAGATAAAAAGCTTCTGCACAGCAAAGGAAACAGTCAACAAAACAAAGAGGCAACCCACAGAATGGGAGAAGATATTTGCA
>NW_027679866.1:0-377 GCF_054177405.1 Leptonychotes weddellii
AACGAACTATACGAACATGTCTCTAATTATGCTGATAGTTATGTTGATTTTTCTTTCATTCTTATCTATAAGAGATCCTTTCACCTGTATTTATAGCTATCCTTTTAACAAAATAGAACTTGTTCCACCAAAAACAAAAACTCACTCATCTAAGGAGCAGAAATTAAATTACTATGAGCTGGAAAGAAACTGGCGCATTACAAGGATTACACTAATTTGTGCTGCCAATAAAGACCAAGCGTTTCATCCAAGAAGTAACCAAGAGGAATCTTGTACCTACAATATTACTAAATGACGTATGCAAAATTGGGCAAAAATCACAGGAAATATGTGACCAGGCACTAATGGGCAAATATCAGCATTTCAAGAACGGGATT
>NW_027679867.1:0-377 GCF_054177405.1 Leptonychotes weddellii
AAATTCTAGTCCTGGGGCACCTGGATTAAACCAAATAAAAATGGAGAGGAGGGGTGGCCACACCCAGGGAGGTCATCAGTCAAAACCTCACCTCACCGATGAAACTGTAAGCTCTGCACTAAAATGCCAAAACCACAAACAGTGCTGAGTCACTGGCTGGCCATGTGGTACATACAAGATTCCTAAGGCTGTCTCTACAGTTTTACTTATGAATTCCTACATTTAGTCCATACTTTTCCCAGACCAACTTACATTTTTCTGATCTTCCCTTTATAGGAAATCCTTATTTTGGAAGAAAGCAAACAAAACAAAGCAAACTGACTTCATGAAGTCATTTTATAGAAACTTTCCAGGACCAGAACACATTCAACCTAACC
>NW_027679868.1:0-377 GCF_054177405.1 Leptonychotes weddellii
TTAAAGTCGAGCCACCTTGAACTACTTCCTGACCTGGCTTTATTTTCTTATCAAATGGCTTTCACATCTCCCCAACATTTTTCTAATTGTCCTTTGTCTTGTAAAGTTAATTTTAGGAATTTATGTATATTAGGGATATTGATTCTTTATATGTTATAAATATTTTCTCTGTAGATTATTCTTTGACTAAGTTTTTGTTACGTTTTTTGCTTATAGAATTTTTTTTTTTAAAGATTTTATTTATTTATTTGACAGAGAGAGATAGTGAGAGCAGGAACACAAGCAGGGGGAGTGGGAGAGGGAGAAGCAGGCTTCCCGCCGAGCAGGGAGCCTGATCTGGGACTCGATCCCAGGACCCTGGGATCATGACCTGAGCC
>NW_027679869.1:0-377 GCF_054177405.1 Leptonychotes weddellii
GCAGATGCATAACTGACTGAGCCACCCAGGCACCCCAACCCTCATAATAATCTTTAAAGTAGATACCACAGGGGCGCCTGGGTGGCTCAGTCGGTTAAAGTAGATACCACATATAGGCAGTTATCTCTTGGACATCAGCCTTAGCAACATATTTATGGATCTGTCTCCTCAGGCAAGGGAAACAAAAGCAAAAAATACAACACTGGGATGACACTGAAATAAAAAGCTTTTGCACAGCAAAGGAAATGATTAACAAAACAAAAAGGCAACCTAGTGAATGGGTGAAGATATTTGCAAATGACATATCTGATAAGGGGTTAGCATTCAAACTATATTAAAAAAAACTTACACAACTCAACACCAAAAAACAAACAACT
>NW_027679870.1:0-377 GCF_054177405.1 Leptonychotes weddellii
CTGCCATCAGGCATGGAAAGAATTAAGACATAACATTATCCTGTTGGCCTTAACTTCCCATGAGTTTTCTACTGGCAAAACATTTTTACATGGCCTTCTTCAAATGAATCGTCCAGCCCAATTAAAGGATGGCCTTTTAATAATTCAGAAATAATGTTTTATATTGTGAAGTGACAGGAGAAAAGGAACTGGTCAATGCAACAAAAAAAAAACCAAAAAAACCAAAGGGGATGGGACGCCTGGGTGGCTCAGTAGGTTAAGCGTCTGCCTTCAGCTCAGGTCATGATCCCAGGGTCCTGGGATCAAGTCCCACATCGGGCTCCTTGCTCAATGGGAAGCCTGCTTCTGCCTCTGCCAGCCACTCCCCCTGCTTGAGC
>NW_027679871.1:0-377 GCF_054177405.1 Leptonychotes weddellii
TTTCACATAATCTATTAAATATTCTCCTCAAAAGTTTTTAACCTAAATTTACTAGTTAAACCTCTAGACTTAAGAGCCAGTTTGCAGGAAGTAAAAAGAACTCAAGGAACAAGTTAAATGTTCCATGAGGAAACAGTCAGACAAATCAAGAATCTATAAGACAATGATGCAGAACTCAAAAAAAAAAAAAAAAAAAAAAACTAATAAGACATAACAACCAAATGCAATATTTGAATTTAGCCTAGAACCCGGTTTGAAAAAGACAAAAAGAATTTACAGGTTCTTTCATATGCTTCATTTGGGGAATAGCGGAAATTTGAATATGAACTATAGATTAAATGATACTATGAAATAACTATTAACTTCCTAAGATAATT
>NW_027679872.1:0-377 GCF_054177405.1 Leptonychotes weddellii
TGCCCCGTCTGCCTGGATCACCAGCATCAGCACTGATTTATGAGCCCACTTGGGCACAGGGAAGTTTTCAGGGTAGCCTTTGGCACCCCTCCTGTTGCCAAGCGGGGAGGAGTGCGGGGTTGCTTAGGAGGAAGGAATGACAAACGTACCAATGACAAAAAACCAAATCTCACCAAGTTCTCAAACCCAGGGGCTCGAGGAAGGTGGTGACTTGGTATTTAGGGATGAGGTATCACAATGCCTATAATTAAAAAACCAATTCTTGCCCCCAAAATAGACAAAGCAAGTGTGAATAAAGTTAACAGTTGTTAAATTTAGGAGATAGGTGTATAGATGTTCATTATATTAGCCTTTCTGATTTTCCACATGCTTGAAAT
>NW_027679873.1:0-377 GCF_054177405.1 Leptonychotes weddellii
AATGAAGAAGGAAAATGTTAGACGGTCACAAGGGTTATTGCCCCAGAAGAGACCAAAAGTAAGAAAACAAAGACAATGCAATAGAGGGCAGGAGACACAGACATGGTGAGAAAGAGAGAACACAGTTGCTAAGAGGGAAGGATCAGGGGAAAGGCAACAACACAGGTGGGATGAGGGACAGACACACCAGGGGCACCTGTGTGAAGCGGGCAGCCAGGCAGAGGGGCAGAGCACTCCTGTTGCCAATGCCACAATGAGCTCTCTGACTTCTGGGACTCTGGAGGATGTAAGAGCCCAGCATCTCTGACTCTCCCATCCTGTTGGGAAAGACCAGAGCAGACCACAATGCCTGCAAACCCCTCTAGCTTTCTTTGGAA
>NW_027679874.1:0-377 GCF_054177405.1 Leptonychotes weddellii
TTCTCTGATTGACTTATTTCGCTCAGCATAATACCCTTCAGTTTGATCCACGTCATTGCAAATGGCAAGATTTCATTCCTTTTGATGGCTGCATAATATTCCATTGTATATATATTCAACATCTCCTTTAGCCATTCATCTGTCTATGGACATCTTGGCTTTTAAAATTTAACACACACACACACACAAAACATGTGATATAGCAAATTGAACCTATTAGAAGTCCATTAATACTGGATAAACTCATGTTGGGTCTGATTCAAATTAAATCTTTTCTTGTCAACTTAGTTTAATTGATGGGTTTCCTGACAGTATAAAACAAGTTTTAAATATTACCATTTATGATTATTGATCTGGATGATATAGATTTGTCTTCA
>NW_027679875.1:0-377 GCF_054177405.1 Leptonychotes weddellii
TGGCTCAGTTGGTTAAGCAACTGCCTTCGGCTCAGGTCATGATCCTGGAGTCCCGGGATCGAGTCCCATATCGGGCTCCTTGCTCAGCAGGGGGTCTGCTTCTCCCTCTGATCCTCCCCCCTCTCATGCTCTCTCTCTCTGTCTCATTCTCTCTCTCAAATAAATAAATAAAATCTTTAAAAAAAAAAAAAAAAAAAGAATTCAAATAATATACCTGGACCCACCTGCCCCTGGAAGCCCCAGAAGCTGTTGATGTTTCTTCCTGTACTACTTCTAGTTGTCTCAATCTCACCATAGAGTGAGAACCTGGCTTTGGTGGGGCTTCCATTGCTCCCAACACAGCAGAAGTGGTTCTGGTGCCCAGGTCCCACCTTACC
>NW_027679876.1:0-7515 GCF_054177405.1 Leptonychotes weddellii
TTTTTCATGTGTCTGTTAGCCATTTGTATGTCTTCTTCGGAGAAGTATCTGTTCATGTCTTCTGCCCATTTTTTGACTGATTATTTGTTTTTTTGGGTGTTGAGTTTGAGAAGTTCTTTATAGATCTTAGATACCAGCCCTTTATCTGTAGTGTCATTTGCAAATATCTTCTCCCATTCTTTGGGTTGCTTCCTTGTTTTGTTGACTGTTTCCTTTGCTGTGCAGAAGCTTTTTATCTTGATGAAGTCCCAAAAATTCATATCTGCTTTTGTTTCCCTTGCCTTTGGAGATGTGTCTTGAAAACCTTTAAAATGGCCATGGAAATTCTCTATATGCCTGTCTCACACAAGCATTGTTAAGTGACAGAAGTAGTATGTCCAGTAATATGATCTGAGAAATGAGACGATTTAGTTCAAATAGTTTGGAAAATATGTAGTATCAGTTGACACAACTTCCTCCCTCCCTTTAGCTGATGCAAACCACTCTGTAAATTTTACCTTGTGATAAATCAGTCAACGTGGGGTAGGTTGATGCCTCTTCCCAATTAGAGTTGAGGAAGGCGACGTTCAGAGAAGTTCAGTAAGTTGCTCAAGGTCACACAGGCAGCATCTCTAATGCTACAACTTCTTTTGTGCCCATCTGACTCAGGTACCTTGTGCTCCTGGATGCTCATGATCATAGCTCTGCCTGCAGAACTGAGCCTCCTTAGCTGGGAATGGGCACCAGATCTCTGCTCCCTAAAAGAATACCATACCGTGTCTTTCTGTGTCTGGCTGATTTCACTTACCATAATGTTCTCCAGGTTCATCATGTTGTTGCAAATGGCAAGAATTCCCCTTTTTTGGGGGCGGGGGACTAAATAATATTCCATTGTATGTATATGTCATATTTTCTTTATCCATTCACCTGTCAATGGACATTTAGGTTGTTTCTATATCTTGGCTATTGTGAATAACGTTACAATGAACATGGAATGCAGATTTCTCTTCAAGATCCTAGTTTAAAGTCATGTACATTAAATATGTATAGCTTTTTGCACATCAATTGTACCTCAATTAAGTGGTTTTAAAAATCTCTTGACCCTAATTTACTTATATAAAATACAAATAATAGAATTATTTCAGGTATATTGTATTATTTGCTCACAATTCCTCTCTACTCACTGTCCTTATCATGACTTTACTCTGGATAAAATATACTTCCCTGTTCCTGATGACTTTTGCTTGGCCATATAATCCACTTTGGCTAGTGGAATGTGGATCAGATTGAGAGTTCTGAGCTGATGCCTAAAGAAGCACCAACTGGGGGCACCTGGGGGGCTCAGTTGGTTAAGCGGCTGACTCTTGGTTTTGGCTCAGGTCACGATCTCAGGGTCCTGGGATTGAGCCCCATGTGGGGCTCTGTGCTCAGCAGGGACTCTGCTTGTGGATTCTCTTTCCCTGTCCCTCTGCCCCTAGCCCTGCTCATGCTCTTTTTCTCTAAAATAAATAAATAAATAAATCTTTAAAAACATATTTTTAAAAAAGAAGTACTAACTGTTTCCACTGCCTTCTTGCTATTTGGCTTGAGAAGAGCATATCCTAGTTCTGGCATAAGAAACAAGTGGAACAGACCTAAACGTGACCCACAGCCTGAAGCAGAACACCACCAGTCAACCGTAGATCTACAAGCCAGGGAAAAAAAATGTTTTTGATTGCTTGTTACATACCAGTATTGTAGTAATAGCTGACTAATACAGCATCATATCAGTTAGGTGATGGGTTCAGCTGAAAAACAGTTGCTTAAACAGGATAGAACTAATTTCTCATCAACGTCACAGCATTGATTTAGGGTTGATTAGACAGTCCAAAATGTCAAAGAACTTGAGTCCCCCTATCTTGTTCCACCATTCTCAGCATGAAGCTTCCAGGTCAGGGTCCAAGATAGCTGCTCCAGTTCCAGCCATTATGTCTGCATTCCAACCAGAAGAGGAGGAGAGCGAAGGAAGTACAGGAAAGTATCTTTCCCCTAAAAAGCATATCCTAAAACTTTGTCCAGCGCATACTCCTATGACCCCATGTAGGGACAAGAGAAGAGCTGGGAAACATTTTTTTCTGGGTGGCTATGTTTCCAGCTGAGATCTGGTGGATCTATTACTAAAAGCAGAAGGAAGGAGTGATGTTGGTAGATGACAACACTCTTTGTCACACGTATCTCCCTGACAGTGCAGCTGTAAGGCTTAAAATGCGACAAATCTATATATAGGGCTTTGCATAGGGCCTGGAATTCAGCAAATTCTCTATAGGCAGCAGGTGTTATAATAGTCATGCATCTTTGGAAGTATGGAGATGGTGAAGACTTTACCTTTCTTCAGTGAATTGTTCACTTATTTATTACACCAAATTCACTGAGCAGCTAACATGTACCAGGCACTGTTCTGAGCATTGGCATCACTGAACGAGAGTGATGGGGTCCATGGTTTTGCAGCGCTCCTGTTGTGGTCTGTATATTCTCACTTGTGTGAAGTGAGAGCCACAGAAGGACGGAAAGAGGAGAGATGCATTCGTGCCTCAGTATCAGGGTGATTAAGGAACGCTCCATAACAAAGGGACCCGGAAGCCAGCCCTCAAAGGTGTCTGCACGCACTGGGAGGACAAGGAAGATCACAGCATTCAGATGGAACAGCTTGCCCAAGGCACTAGATGTGACAGACTTGAAATATCTGTGTAGGGGCGCCTGGGTGGCTCAGTTGGTTAGGCGACTGCCTTCGGCTCAGGTCATGATCCTGGAGTCCCGGGATCGAGTCCCGCATCGGGCTCCCTGCTCGGCAGGGAGTCTGCTTCTCCCTCTGACCTTACCCCCTCGTGTTCTCTCTCTCATTCTCTCACTCTCGCTCTCGCTCCCAAATAAATAAATACTTTAAAAAATTAAATTAAATAAAAAAATAAAAGCACAAAATGCATTGCTGCAAGCATCCTAACTTATTTTCCTGGCAAAAGATTTTTAACCGGTATGCTGTCAAATCCCACGCACATTCAGGTTTTTTTATGCATATTGCCAAATTACCCTCCAGAAGCATTGTATCAATTTCAGTTAATAACTTTCATTAATCTTGAAATTTGCAAAAAAAAAATGTTTTTACTCTTCCAGAATTCTTGTCTTCAAATTTTAAAAATTTAAAGATTTATTGGGGCATCTGGCTGGCTCAGTCAGTAGAGTATGCAGCTCTTGATCTGGAGGTTGTGAGTTCAAGCCCCACATTGGGTATAGACCCTACTAATAAAAAAATATTTTAAAAAATTTAAAGATTTATTTAAAACTTTACTCCAAAATTTTACCTTTTCATATACAAATGTCAGGCCTCCATGTAACTATAAAGAGATATAATTAATTCTTTTTTAAAAAAAAAAAGCTTCATAAGATTTCACAATAACCAAAAGGTGAAAACAACCTAGATATCCATCAATTGATTAATGGGTAAATAAAAAATGGTATATCCATACAATGGAATATTATTCGGCCATAAAAAGGAATGAAGTACTGATATGTGCTACATCATGCATATGCCTCGAAAATATTACACTAAGTGAAAGAAGCCACAGAAAAGGCCACATATTATATGATTTCATTTATACAAGATGTCCAAGACAGGCAAATCCATAGAAACAAAGAAGATTTGCAGTTTTTTAAGGCTGGCCGGCCGGGTTTGGGGAGTGACTTCTAATGTGTATGGGTTTTCTTGGTAGTGATGAAAACATTCTGGAATTAGATTGTGGTGATGGTGCATAGCTTTGTAAATATACTAAAACCTGACGAATTGCACATTTTAAAGGGTGAAGTGTATAGCATGTGAATTATATCTCAATAAAAATGAAAAGTATTGATAACCTGAGATCTCCCCATGCCCTGGTCAGCTGGTCAGCTTCAGGACCAGTATAGGGTTCTACGAAATGCTGCCTGGACTTCCCTGTTCCGTAGGCAGTAGATGACTGGGTTGCACATGGGCATGACCTCTGTGTAGATGACTGACAGCACCTTGTTGAGGTCCATGGCTTCTATGTGGCTGGGATGGGCATAGATGAAGAGAGTGGCTGAGTAGAAGATGCCCACCACCACCAGGTGGGAGGCACAGGTGGAGAGGGCTTTGTGACGGGCAGCGGCTGAGGCATGCGGAGCACAGCCCTCCCGATGGCCACATAGGAGGCTATGGCTACAAGGAGGGAGCCCCAGAGGATGATGATGACAGAGATGAAGTCCACCAGCTCGGTCAGGGCCACATGGGTGCAGGACAGGTTGAGCAGAGGGGAGACGTCACAGAAGAAGTGGTTGAGGACATTGGGGCCGCAGTAGAACAGGCTGGCAATGCATGCTGTTTTGATCACCGAGACCAGCAGCCCCCCAAGCCAGGAGGACAAGGCCAAGCCCAGGCAGACCTGAGGCCTCATGAGCAGTGGGTAGTGGAGTGGGCAGCAGATGGCCACATAGCGGTCATAGGCCATGGAGGCCAGGAGGGTGCACTCCGTGCAGATGAGGGAGATGAAGAAGAAGAGCTGGGTCATGCAGGCTGTGAAGGACACATGGCAGGGTCCAGTCCTCAGCCCCACGAGTAGTCTGGGCATGGTCACTGACACGTAGCACATCTCTAGGCAGCTGAGGTTGCCCAGGAAGAAGTACATGGGCTTGCGGAGCTCGTTGTGACTGCAGATGAGGTAGATGATGAGCATGTTCTCCAGGAGGGCCAGCAGGTAGAGGGTCAGGAAGACGGCAAACAGGACATCCCTTATGTCTAGCCTGGTGGACAAACCCAGCAAAACAAACTCCTGAACTCTGGTCATGTTGCCCGACTCCAGGGACCTCTCCATCTAAGTGGAGAAAGAAATAAGTTAGCAGAGACCATGATCCAGGCAGGAGTAAATGGTAAAAGAGGAAGCATCAGGGGCCCCAAGAGCCACTGTACATGCTGTAGGTTAACTGTTGTCGGGAAGACTGGTGGGCTGGAAAGTTGCAAAACTGGAATCGAAAATCTTCCACCTGTACTTAGCAAATCTGTGATCTTCGGCAAGACAACCTTTATGAGCCTTAGTTATCTTGTCTGTAAAATGGAGGTGAGAGCTATGATTGTTCTTTGTTTTCTTTTGATGACCTTAAGTGGTCTTTTCTAGGATGGATTTCTTTCTTTCAAGCCCCACGTTGGGTGTAGAGATCACTTCAATAAATAAATAAACTTTAACAAAATTTTAAAAATAAAATGTAAATATCTAATCATCAAAAGAAAATCTGATCATGAGAAAAAAATTAAAATCACCAACTGGAAAAATATTCCTGTGATACAAATGAGTAACAAGGGATCCCTATGTAGGATCTACAAAGAAATTGGCCAATCAATATGCAAAATAGTTTTTTTCCATAGAAAATTGGGGAAAAGGCCTGAAAGTATACCTCGCCAAAGAATAATTCATCACTCGAAACATGGAAATAGGCTAATCTCATTAGGAGCCAAGGAAATGAAAATTAAAACCAAAATTAGATACCACTTCACATCCATGGAATTGGCACAAATATAAATGTCTGAAAATAGTAAGTTTAATAATGAGAACTTTCCTACACGGTTGCAGGGAGTCTGAATTGTATGCTCACTTCAGAAAACAATTTGGCATAATGTAGTAAGTTTCAAGATGTGACCATGTCCCAGAAATTCTATGTCCAAGCATATGTCCAGAGTAAGTACTGTTCACAGCAGCACTGTTTTACCAGTAAAAAGGAAAAAAAAAAACCAAAAACGTAAATATGCCATGTCCAGTAGTAGAAATGATAAATAAATCGTGATCTCATTATATAATGGAATACTATTCTTTAATTAAATGAATGAATCAGAACCACATCTAATGTTATGAATAAATCAATCTCAGAAACTTTATATTGGACAAAAAAGGAAAAGTTACATAAGTGTGCAAACAGTTATAATTCCATTTATATAGAATTTAAACTGTGCAAAAATTTTTAAGAAATATAATGTTTAGGGATGCAAAGTCACATGGCAAAATAAAATAGGAGAATAATGAGCCCAAAATTCAGGGAGGATACATCTTACCAGTGAGGAGTGGTCTAGGAAGAGCACACAGGTGCTTCAAGATAAACAGTCATGTTCTTAAAATAGCTAATGAGTACAAGGGAGTCATTGCATCTTTATTTTATTTTATTATCTTATATTTTATGTAAATTCCAATATAGTTAATGTACAGCATTATATTAGCTTCAGGTGTACAATATAGTGATTTATGGAAACAGCCCAAGTGTCCATCGACTGATGAATGGATAAGGAAGATGTGTATACACACAGTAGAATATTATGCATCCATGAAAAAGAATGAAATCTTGCCATTTGCAACAACACAGATGGAGCTAGAGGGTATAATGCTAAGTGAAATAAGTCTGTCAGAGAAAGACAAAAGGAGCAAAGTTGGTGCTTAAAGCTCTTTTCAGGCCAACTTCTGACTGGGGTGGATGTTCTTAGCTCTGAACAAGGCCACCTGGCCTGTTGGGCTGTTCTTGGTCCTGAACGAGGGCTGAGCCGCTAATATGGCTGGCAGGGTCCTTCCTTGGTTCTAAATAAAAATGAATTGCTGCCACAACTTTTTTCCATGGACTTCTCTGCTGGATTTCCTCTCTCTGCTCTGCTTTACCCTAGTCCTGCTTCTGCCCTCCTCTTCCCTTCTAGCCGCCCCTGATCTTATCTTCGCTTCTTCATGAAGACTTCTTGAGGCTATCTTGCCTCTCTGATAACATTAGGCGCTCTAGAATACCTTTGATTAATCTGACAAAGAACAGGTAAGTATACCTGAAAAGGTGCTGGACTCTCAGGGGATGATTCAAACATTTCCAGCCCATTGCACACACATTTGTTACACTTCAATTGCACCAAGGGCCAGAGATGCCCTTATGGTTGACTTGGTTTTCACCCCTGCAGAGAAATTTATGACCAGCAGCTTGCTTGCTGTGTATCCACGAGCTAGATACTTAATCTCGCTAAACCTGAGTTAACTATTACAAAGACGGTAACAATGTTTCCATCAGGAATGAAGAAGAAACTGTGTAAAGACGGCTTTCATTTATTGCCTGCTTTCTATGTACAAGGAATCTAGATGCGGGAAAAGAGAGTGCAGTTCCTCTCATGAGTTTTTACCATTATGCGGGTAAGAAATACATTCACGCTGTTACCCATCACAGTGGCGCCCCCCCCAAAACACACACACACAACACAACACAAATAAAACAGAAATCTAACAAAGAACACGTACCTTTATTCTATGTGATTCCCTTTGATATTTTCTCTCGCATTCTCTGCCATGGGATTTTTTTTTTTTTTAAAGGAATCTCTACACCCAACATGGGGCTTGAGCTCACAAACCCGAGACCAAGAGTCACACCCTCCACTGACCGACCCAGCCAGGCACGCCACGCCATGTGATTTTTAATGCTAGTATTGACCTGATACATTTCTTTTAGAAGCCTCAGTTTAAAATATACTGTCATTCA
>NW_027679877.1:0-377 GCF_054177405.1 Leptonychotes weddellii
AACTAAAAGCATCTTAAACCATGAGGAGTTTGTTGCAGTACTTAATATGTCCAGAGGTAGGGCAGCAAGGGCTGGTCAGTCCTGGGGCACAGTCAAGCACCCAGGGGCTCACCACTTTCTGCTCTGCCCTCCTTACCATGTCAGTGATATCTCCTCACAGAACCACAGACCTGTAGCTGGCGTCAGCCATCACCTGGACGAGAGACGCACTTTTTTCTGTGTGTCTTTTTACAGATCAGGGAAATCTTTCCCTCACACTTGGTGGCCAGAACTGGTTCAAAAATTGCCCTTAAGTCAATATCTGGCAAATGAGATGGAGAAAGCAGGAGATACCTAGATTTCTGGCTTAAGCAACTGGATGGAAGTTAGTTTCTTTT
>NW_027679878.1:0-377 GCF_054177405.1 Leptonychotes weddellii
TTTTTTTTTTTAATTTCCATATGGCAGATACAGAAATTGAGGTCCAGAGAAATTAATTATTCTGCCCAAGGTCACAGGGATAGAGACTAAACTAGGATTCAACCCTTCCCATCCCACAGACTGACCCTAAGCCTGGCTCTTTCCTCTGTGCTCTGCCACACTCATCAAAGGGATTCTGGCAAGTACAGATATGAGTGGGTACATGGATAAGATAGGACAGTGGGGACTAGGTATTTACCCAAAGACTACAAAAATACTAATTCACAGGGATACATGCACCCTGGTGTTTACAGCAGCATTATCTACAATAGCCAAATTATGGAAACAGCCCAGTGTCCACCAACTGATGAATGGATAAAGAATACACATATATACAT
>NW_027679879.1:0-377 GCF_054177405.1 Leptonychotes weddellii
TTTTTTTTTTTAAAGATTTTATTTATTTATTTATTAGAGAGCGAGCGAGAGAGAAACAGCATGAGAGGGGGGAGGGTCAGAGGGAGAAGCAGGCTCCCCGCCGAGCCGGGAGCCTGATGTGGGGCTCGATCCCAGGACTCCGGGATCATGACCTGAGCTGAAGGCAGTCGCTCAACCAACTGAGCCACCCAGGCGCCCCCCCTATTCAACTTCTTTTTAAAAAAAGGACAAAATGGAGGTAAAGTATATTTTATACAATGAGAAATAAATATTTCAAGTAGCATATAATTTACACAAAGCTGAATTTGGAAAATATAAGTGCTCTTACCCATACATTTAAAAAGACTTTATGTAAACCCCACATTAGAAATACCTAG
>NW_027679880.1:0-377 GCF_054177405.1 Leptonychotes weddellii
CCTGGCATCAAGAATAACAAAACTGTCCCACATAACTTTGTGAAATTATTTATATATGGGAAATTTAAAAAAATACAAATATTTATTGAGTTTTATGCAAACCCATAAGTATTCTATATTGTATTTCATAATCAGCTAATCACATGAAACATTCTGTATAACTGAACTGTACTGTAGTGGCAAAAACTAAAGTCAACAAATTAGACACCATATACGAACACCTAGCACAGCGCTTAAAAATTAATAGGCATTCAGGAGTTCTTCGTCAGATCGAGTCTTTACTTTTCTTCCTTCCTGGTTAAAAAAACAGCAAAAACAACCAGAAAGTAAACATTCAAAGAGAAAAGAAACCATCAAGACAAAAAATCTTCAGAAAT
>NW_027679881.1:0-377 GCF_054177405.1 Leptonychotes weddellii
GGTTAAGCGTCTGCCTTCGGCTCAGGTCATGGACCCGGCTCAGGTCCTGGGATCGAGCCCCGCATAGGGCTCTCTGCTCGGCGGGGAGCCTGCTTCTCCCTCTCTCTCTGCCTGCCACTCTGCCTACTTGTGTTCTCGCTCTGTCAAATAAATAAATAAAATCTTTAAAAAAAAAAAAGAAGAAAAAAAAAAAAAGAAGAAGGGGCGCCTGGGTGGCTCAGTCGTTAAACGTCTGCCTTCGGCTCAGGTCATGGTCCCAGGGTCCTGGGATCGAGCCCCGCATCGGGCTCCCCGCTCAGCGGGAAGCCTGCCTCTCCCCCCTCCACTCCCCCTGCCTGTGCTCCTCTCTCAATGTGTCTCTCTCTGTCAAATAAATA
>NW_027679882.1:0-377 GCF_054177405.1 Leptonychotes weddellii
AACTAAAAGCATCTTAAACCATGAGGAGTTTGTTGCAGTACTTAATATGTCCAGAGGTAGGGCAGCAAGGGCTGGTCAGTCCTGGGGCACAGTCAAGCACCCAGGGGCTCACCACTTTCTGCTCTGCCCTCCTTACCATGTCAGTGATATCTCCTCACAGAACCACAGACCTGTAGCTGGCGTCAGCCATCACCTGGACAAGAGACGCACTTTTTTCTGTGTGTCTTTTTACAGATCAGGGAAATCTTTCCCTCACACTTGGTGGCCAGAACTGGTTCAAAAATTGCCCTTAAGTCAATATCTGGCAAATGAGATGGAGAAAGCAGGAGATACCTAGATTTCTGGCTTAAGCAACTGGATGGAAGTTAGTTTCTTTT
>NW_027679883.1:0-377 GCF_054177405.1 Leptonychotes weddellii
TGAAGAGATTGTCTTTTTTCCACTGGATATTCTTTCCTGCTTTGTCGAAGATGAGTTGACCATAGAGTTGAGGGTCCATTTCTAGGCTCTCTATTCTGTTCCGTTGATCTGTGTGTCTGTTTTTGTGCCAGTACCATGCTGTCTTGATGATGACAGCTTTGTAATAGAGCTTGAAGTCCGGAATTGTGATGCCGCCGGCTTTGCTTTTCTTTTTCAATGTTACTTCGGCTATTTGGGGTCTTTTCTGGTTCTGTATAAATTTTAAAATTGTTTGTTCCAGCTCTGTGAAAAATGCTGGTGTTATTTTGACAGGGATTGCACTGAATGTGTAGATTGCTCTAGGTAGCATAGACATTTTAACAATATTTGTTCTTCCA
>NW_027679884.1:0-377 GCF_054177405.1 Leptonychotes weddellii
CTGGCTCAGTCAGTGGAGTGTGCAATTTTTGATCTCAGGGTTGTGAGTTTGAGCCCCATGTTAGGCATAGAGACTACTTAATTTAAAAAAATATTTTTTAACATAAAAAGTATAAGGACACCCAGCTTGGTCAGTCAGAAGAGCCTGTGACTCTTGATCTCGGGGTTGTGCGTTTGAGCCTCATGTTGAGTGTAGAGATTACTTAAAAATAAAACATTTAGGGGCACCTGGGTGGCTCAGTCGTTAAGCATCTGCCTTCGGCTCAGGTCATGATCCTGGGGTCCTGGGATCGAGCCCGCGTCGGGCTCCCTGCTCAGCGGGAAGCCTGCTTCTCCCTCTCCCCCTCCCCCTGCTTGTGTTCCCTCTCTCGCTGTGTC
>NW_027679885.1:0-377 GCF_054177405.1 Leptonychotes weddellii
ACTTGGGGATTTACACAGGTTTTAGGAGCTTTGTGCCAGGAACAGGGAGCAGAGACCAATATATATATATAACGAAAGTTACTAAGTAAACGAAAATCAGGTCTTGTCTTCTGTATTAGGGGGTGCAAAAAAAGCTATGAGTAAGAGACTGTATTTATGATGGCTGAGCCCTAGGTACCAGACACCACACAATGCACTGTCCATGGATCCACCCTGCCAGGGTGGTGGTGCTACCCACATTTCACAAAGGACAATGACTGATCATCGAGAAGTCAAGAGATGTGACTCAATCCACACAGCTCATAAACCAGATGTTGTGAAAACTGCATGTAGTAATGCATATAAAGTACTGAGAAAAATGACTAGCACATAGCATG
>NW_027679886.1:0-377 GCF_054177405.1 Leptonychotes weddellii
GTCTAGAACGTCCTGCAATCATATATGCACATATTCGCACGTCCCGTGGACCAGGGCTCCTCCTGCAGTGAGAACTTGCAGGAAGCAAGCACAAGCATCAGAATCATAATACAGGTGTCCCCGACTTTTGAAAGTTCCCTTTACACCACTTAGCTTTTATGAAACATTTACATTAGGACCTGCTTTAGCTACTAAAAGCAATCTGAAGAGGATTTTCAGTTTCACAAAAAAATAAGCGCCAACTTAGCATCCGGCATGAGTTTTGCAGGAGCCTCTCCAGAGACGGTGCACGACCCAACCAGCATGACGGGCGCCTTCCAGCTGCTTCCCCGGGAGTCACACCCAGCAGCTCAGCCACAGGCCACCGCGGCTGTGAA
>NW_027679887.1:0-7515 GCF_054177405.1 Leptonychotes weddellii
GGCGCCTGGGTGGCTCAGTCGTTAAGCGTCTGCCTTCGGCTCAGGTCATGATCCCAGGGTCCTGGGATCGAGCCCCGCATCGGGCTCCCTGCTCCGCGGGAAGCCTGCTTCTCCCTCTCCCACTCCCCCTGCTTGTGTTCCCTCTCTCACTGTGTCTCTCTCTGTCAAATAAATAAATAAAATCTTTAAAAAAAAAAAATAAAGTGCAAATCTTCTAGTGATTTACACAATAATTACATTGATGGAAAATTTAGCATATACTGTACAAAAAAACCCTTGTTTACATCAAATGTTTAGGTAGGTTCTATGCCTGGATAATTATATACATTTATTTTCACTTCGTAAATCCCTGGTTGAGTATTTGAAAATATATTAGATATAGAATAACTCTTCTTTGGATGGCAGTGACCAATGGATTTTAGGAAATACAGTATTCTTGGCCCCAGTCCATAAAATGTTAACTGCAATCCCTCTTATTACTCCCAGAAATTTTCAATACACCAGGTCTAGAGCATCTACTAAGAACATCTGAATTATGTAATTTCTGATAATACAATGATTTGATACTATTTAACTTTTATAAGACAAATCTCATGTTTTTTTTCTCTCTGAATTTAGAAAAAAATATTAATAAAGCACATACACTGTTAGGTTAAAAGTGCATCCCTCATATAATCCTGGGTTATTAAAAAATGAATTCCTTTTTATTTTTTATTTTTATTTTTTTGAAGATTTTATTTATTTATTTGAGAGAGAGAATGAGATAGAGAGAGAGATCATGAGGGTCAGAGGGAGAAGCAGACTCCCTGCTGAGCAGGGAGCCTGATGCGGGACTCGATTCCGGGACTCCAGGATCATGACCTAAGCCAAAGGCAGTCGCTTAACCAACTGAGCCACCCAGGCGTCCCTCCTTTTTATTTTTTTAAAAGCAGAACACTTACTGAAGGGAGAAGTAGTGGTCAAGAATTTATTGTGCATTTATTTGAAGCCAGGCTTCCAAATGTTAAAGTTGAACACTATTGATCTGAAATGCTTTTTAATCTTTTAACTCCCTGTCTTCACCTTTGTCTATAAAGTAAAAGATAAGCAAGAAGAAATGTACTAGTTTGCTCTGAGCTTGGAAGCAATATGATAATTCCTTTTATGGGAGAAAATTTGTCTTTGTTTAAGAAAGTAACTTATACCACTTTGTATAAAAAGGATTTAGCAAGACAGTGGGAGAGAAAATGTTGTACATAGTAATTGCCCAGGACTTAAGTGGACAGGTATGAACAGGAAGGGCAAGGTGAGTACAGTGGGGAGGGAAAGGTAGAGAAGGGGTTGGAGCTGAGATCTATTGGGCATTCAGTGAGTAACTCCTCGTGGTCAGGAGTCTGAATAAATGTTAAAATCAAGGCAGAGGCTGGATGGTAAAACCCCAAATTTGGCCACATATCATAGTGCACAAATAAGTACCTTGTATAGATAAATATAGAGGGATACTAAACAAAAACAAAAACTAAAGACACGAAGAACCCGAATAAATGAGTAGAATGGAAAAGATGAAATATAAGGTAGGAGCAAGAAAAAGAAATGTTTAAAATGTGACTGTGAGAAACTAGCATCCCTGGAAATAAGAAAAAGTACATATACATCTTGAAGCAAAATTTGCTTTCTCACAGAAATTGAGAAAAAGGATCAACCTAATTATAATTAAATTTCAGAGGACTAGGTGACTTCAGTGATATATACCTGCATTTAAGGATTAAATTTACAACTTTATATTCATTTTATAATTTAGTAATGACAGGCCTTAAAGACAATGAAAAATGAGATCTGTGGATGTTTTACCTGATTTTATGCTATCCTTAGGCCTTATCAAATAAAATTGATATTTATATTTATATTTTTTATTATTAGAATGTGGGTGTGTATATACATATATATATTTATTTATTTACATGTATATTTTGTAGTAATATGTATAGAAATCATGATTCTATATTTTGGGCTTATAAAATAATATCAAACTAATAATTTGACTCATTTGTATGTCTCTAATTCATAATTCATAATGGGAGGACCAACAGGGCTTCAACATAGAGTGTGAAGAATGCCCGTACAATAGCCAGGCACAGGGTGTCACAGTTTGAGCATACGGTTCCTGTGGAGTTCACACCAGTAAAAGTAGAAAGTATCCTGTCGTGCCCTAGTGAACTTAACTGAATAAACATCACAGCAATTCAATACCAGTCTGATAAAGAAAAACAATTTATCCTTAGTCTGCAGTAAAGTAAAATTATACTACTATGTCTCTACAGTAACACTTCCTTAGCTGGGTGATTTTAAAAGACTATTTTTGGTACACAGTCACAAAATAATCTTAAGTTGTATTTGCCTTGTTCTTTTTTATTTTATTTATTTATTTATTTTTTAAGATTTTATTTATTTATTTGACAGAGAGAGACACAATGAGAGAGGGAACACAAGCAGGGGGAGTGGGAGAGGGAGAAGCAGGCTTCCCACTGAGCAGGGAGCCCGATGTGGGGCTCGATCCCAGGACCCTGGGATCATGACCTGAGCCGAAGGCAGACGCTTAATGACTGAGCCACCCAGGCACCCCTGCCTTGTTCTTTTTTAAATAAAATAGTAATAGACACATTCCTGACAGCAAAAGGTAATAACTTGATAAAGTAAGTATATACTAATTGTATTATTAAGTTTAAATCTCAACATTTTCAATATTTCTTTTGCATTTTGAGAATTAGTTAAAATGAAGCACATTAAAATAATTTTATTCATATTTTTCAGACAGTTATATGAAATATTAAATAAAAAAGATATTTTTCTTCTCCATATAGTTTCTTTTGTCAGCATAATGAGTCCTATTCCATTTCTTAATCCCCATATACAGTTGTATGGATTTCTGGACTCCATTTGAGTGGTTCTCAGTCTTTTTCCCAGCACACTCAAAGGATATACTACATTCTCCTCTGGCACAGTGGTTACACTGACAGTGACGCTGGGTCTGGAGAGTGGGTTTAAGGAACTGATTCTCTGGCTTGTGGGAGGTGGAGGTTTGAGTCTTGGTTTTGAAGCTATTTTCTCACCCCCAGCAATGCATGCTTTCTGATACTGGAAAAAGAGTCACCTATTTTAAATATTTGATTAATTTATTAGTTGTATTATTGATTGACACTTAAGCTTTTCAAATTAGTGCTATTTTATAAATATTTTATAAATAGTGCTCTGGTGTTTGTGTTCTCGTGTATTTGCAGCAAATGATTTACTACTGCATGGTACTATTTCCTTTTAAGAATTTTAACTTATGTCATCCTTATTCTAATTTTAAATGTACACAGTGAATGAAGCCAATACTCTCATACTGTGACTTCTCCTTTTATTTTTTATTTTTTTTAGGATTTTATTTATTCACCTAGAGAGAGAGAGAGAGAGAGAGAGAACATGAGCAGGGGGAGGAGCAGAGGGAGAGGGAGAGAGAATCCCAAGCAGACTTCCTGCCAAGCATGGAGTGCAATGAGGGGTTCCATCCCAGGACCCTGAGATCATGACCTGAGCAGAAATCAAGAGTTGGATGCTCAACTGACTGAGCCACCCTAGTCCCCCCTCCATTTACTTTTCTTCAACTTACTAGCAAACATTTCAGAAACCCAAGAAATTAAAAACAAACAAATTAGTTTCACAAATAACCTCCTTGCAGATGCTGTGACTGTTACTGTTTCATCATCTTTGCTTTACTTCAATTTGCAAACTTTGGTATTGCTGAACCATTTGCAAGTGAGATACTGATATTATGACAATTCGCCCTTAAATACCTTTAAATCTTGCTATTCATAATAGACACTGCCCCTACATAACCACACTAGCAGCACACCTAAGAAGATTAAATATTCTATAATATCACCTAAAGTCTAGTATATGAGCAAAATTACCTCACTTGTTCCAATAATATATTTTCTACTTTACAACATTTTTGAACCAGGATTGAATGGTATTTTTTTAAATAATGGTGAACTTACATGGATGTATCACAATCATTCACGGTCCATAGATCACCTTACGGTTCACTCTTCATGCACATTTTATGGGTTTGGACAAATGTCTAATGACATAAATGCATCATTATAATATACAGAATAGTCCTTCTGCCCTAAAAATCCTCTGTTCTCTGCCTATTCATCTCTCTGCAATCCCCAACCCCAGTCAACCACTGATCTTTTCATTGACTCCATAGTTTTGCCTTTCCCAGAATTTCATATAGGTAGAATCCTACAATATATAGCTTTCAGATTGGCTTCTTTGACTTAGTAATATGCATTTAAGTGTTCTCCATGTCATTTCTGGGCCTGATAGCTTATTTCTTATTAGTGCTGAATAATATTTCATTGTCTGGATGTGCCACAGTTTATCCATTCACTAGTAAAGCACATCTTGATTGCTTCCAAGTTTTGCCAATTATGATTAAAGATGCTATATAAACAGCCATGTGAAAGTTTTTGTGTGGACATAATTTTTCAACTACTTTGGTTATATACCATACAATTCTACCTATATGGTAAGAGTATGTTTAGTTTTGTGAGAAACCACAAAACTGTCTTCCAGAGGCTACTGTGGCTATATCATTTTGCCTCTCCACTAGCAGTGAATGAAAACTCCTATCTGTTGCTGCACATCCATGTCAGAATTTGGGGTTCTCAGTGTCCCTGAATTTTGACCATTCTAACAGATGTGTGGTGGCATCTCATTGTTGTTTTAATTTGTATTTCCCTGATGCTTTTTTTTTTTTTACCACTGCTTGGGTTTTTATTGTTATGTTAATCACCATACATTACATCATCAGTTTTTGATGTAGTGTTCCATGATTCATTGTTTGCGTATAACACCCAATGCTCCATGCAGAATGTGCCCTCTTTAATACCCATCACCAGGCTAACCCATCCTCCCACCCCCCCTCCCCTCTAGAACCCTCAGTTTGTTTTTCAGAGTCCATCGTCTCTCATGGTTCATCTCCCCCTCCGATTTCCCCCCCTTCATTCTTCCCCTCCCTGATGCTTTTTATGTGTTTATTTGCCATCTATACATCTTTTTGGTATGATGTCTGTTAAGGTATTTGGCCCATTTTTAAATTGGGTTATTTTCTTATTGTTGAATTTTAAGCATTCTTTGTATATTTTGAGTAACAATCTTTTATCAGATATGTCTTTTGCAAATATTTTCTCCCAGGTTGTGGCTTGTCTTTTCATTTTCTTGATATTGTCTTTCATAGAGCAGAAGTTTTTAATTTTAATGAAGTCCAGCTTATCAGTTATTTCTTTCATGGATCATATATTTGCTGCTGTATATATAAAAGCATCACAATATAAAAGGTCATCTATGTTTTCTCCTATGTTATCTTTAGGAGTTTTATAGGCTTGCATTTTACATTTAGGTTTATGATCTATTTTCAGTTAACTTTTGTGAAGGGTGTAAAATCTAAGTCTAGATCCTTTTTTTTTTTTAAAGATTTTATTTATTTGAGAGAGAGAGAGTGAGTGAGAGCAAGAGAAAGAGAAAGAGCATGAGAGGGAAGGGGTCAGAGGGAGAAGCAGGCTCCTTGCTGAGCAGGGAATCCTGATGAGGGACTCGATCCTGGAATTCCAGGATCATGACCTGAGTCGAAGGCAGTTGCCTAACCAACTGAGCCACCCAGGCACCCAGAATTCCTTTTGTTTTTTGTATGTAAATGTTCAGTTGTTCTAGCATCATTTGTCTAAGGTACTATCATTGCTCTATGTATTGTCTTCATTTTCTTTTCTTGCCTTGTTGTGTTAGCAAGGACTTCTAGTTGATGTTGAAAAGGAATGGTGAGAGGAGATATCCTGTCTTATACTTGATCTTAGTGGGAATGCTTTGAGTTTTTCACACTTAAGTATAAATGTTAGTTGTAGATAAGATAGACTTTATCAAGTTAAGAAAGTTCCTCTCTATTCCTAGATTACTGAGAATTTTATCATGAATGAGTATTGGATTTTGTCAAATTCCAAGGGATGCTGTAGATCTGAGGCCCATGCTTAAGGTTTTAGAAGGTCCTGCATTTTCAGTTTCCATCATTTCTGTTTCATTTGGTAAATATTGTTGTGCTAAAATCTCTATCTTTACTATTTCTATAAATTACAAGTGTATAAACTTGGTTGGATTTATGTTAAACATTTTGGCCAAAATATTTGATAGCTAGTTTTGTGTACTTCATATTGCAGCACATAAAGAGGCACATATCATGTCATTCCACTCTTAATGATGCTAATTTTATCATTTGGTTAAGGTAGTGATTGTCAGCACTAAAGTGTTTTTATTTCCTCTTTTGCATTTAGCCTGTTACTTGTGGGTTGCTTCTTTAATATCATGTATATTTTGTTTCCCAACAGTCTTCCCTGTGTGTGTGGGTTTTTTGTTTTGTTTTGGTGTTTCTTGTTGTTGTTATTTTTTTAAAGATTTTATTTATTTATTTGAGAGATAGAGAGTGCTAGAGAGACAGCAAGCATGAGCAAGACAGGGGGTGGGGAGAGGGCAGAAGGAAAGGGAGAAGCAGGCTCCACGCTGAGCAGGGAGCCTGACAGGGGGCTCTGTCACAGGACCCCAGGAACATGACCTGAGCCAAAGGCAGACACTTAACTGACTGAGCCACCCAGACACCCCATGTATGTGTTTAATGTGAATACTTTTATTTTCATCATGGTTTCAATTTCCGCTAACATACTATTTATAAACACCACCACCAATAATAATAATAATCAACCCACTACATTGTAAACCTGCATAAATTTACTGATAGTAGGTTTAAGAACTAATAATTCATTCAAGGCTTTGGAGCTGCATTTAGCTAAAAAAAAAAAAAAAGAAGAAGAAGAAGAAGAAAAAGAAAAAGAAGAAAAAAGAAGAAGAAAGAAAAGAAAAAAAAGAAAAAAATGGCAAATACCCAAACTTTATCACTCTGAAGTAAAACTTAAAACAGCTGTTAAAAACAAATACAATGTTGTTTTCATTATACTCCCTCCTATGAAAAAGAGCAAAAAAATGCATGCACAACTATTTAGGGGAATTAACATAATGGCCTTACAGAAACTGTCATTTTTTCCCCTCCTCAATTTCAAGAAGGAGAATGGATGCTGATGCCTAGGTATACAGCAGGGATAGGAACTGAATTGCTGTCCTTCTCAGGCGAGCACTTCCTTGACTCAGGGACTGTTTTTTTTTTCTTTTTTCTTTTTTTTTTTAGTTTTTTTTTTTTCTTTTTTTTTTAGTTTTTTTTTATTATTATGTTATGTTAATCACCATACATTACATCATTAGTTTTTGATGTAGTGTTCCATGATTCATTGTTTGCATATAACACCCAGTGTTCCATTCAGTTCATGCCCTCTTTAATACCCATCACCAGGCTAACCCATCCCCCCAACCCCCTCCCCTCTAGAACCCTCAGTTTGTTTCTCAGAGTCCATAGTCTCTCATGGTTTGTCTCCCCCTCCAATTCCCCCC
>NW_027679888.1:0-377 GCF_054177405.1 Leptonychotes weddellii
CATGACTCATCATCAGGGAAATACAAATCAAAACTACGATGAGATACCACTTCACACCTGTCAGAATGGCTAAAATCAACAACACAAGAAACAACAGGTGTTGGCAAGGTTGCAGAGAAAGGGAAACCACTCTGGAAAGCAGTATGGAGTTTCCTTAAAAAGTTAAAAATAGAACTAACCTATGATTCAGCAACTGTACTACTGGTATTTACCTGAAGGATACAAACATAGTGATCTGAAGGGGTACCTGTATTCTGGTGTTTATAGCAGCATTATCAACAATGTCAAGATATGGAAGCAGCCCAAGTGTCCATTGATTGATGACTAGATAAGGAAGATATGGTGTATGTATATATATATATATATATATATATATA
>NW_027679889.1:0-377 GCF_054177405.1 Leptonychotes weddellii
TCATTTATCTACTTACATCAATATCTTATAGTTTCCAACGTACAAGTCTTTTACCTCCTTGCTTAAATTTATTCCTTGAAAAATTATTTCTTGATATTTTATTCATTTTGATATGATTACAAATGGGATTTTCTTGATTTCTCTTTCTAAAAGCTCATTATTATTGTATAAAAACAGACTAAAGGTCGCCTGGGTGGCTCAGTGGATTAAGGGTTTGCCTTCAGCTCAGGTCATGATCCTGGAGTCTTGGGATTGAGTCCCACATCAGGTTCCCTGCTCAGCAGGGAGTCTACTTCTCTGCCCCTCCCCTGGCTTGTGCTCTATCTCTTGCTCATTCAATTGCTCTCAAATAAATAAATCTTTGAAAAAAGCAGAAT
>NW_027679890.1:0-377 GCF_054177405.1 Leptonychotes weddellii
TGGGTGGGGCTGACAGGAAACACTTGTTTTCAGCTGACACAGAACCGGTCACCCCTTTTGCCACCGCAATGTGACCTTTTTATTTGGTGATGTGATGGTTGGAGGCAAAGCAGCCATCTTGGAGACAAGAGGGAAGAAAAAAAAATCCCATATTAAGAGGGCAGGAGGAGACAGGATCCTTGGTGGGGCATGGAGTTTCTAAACTAGCGTTGGGCTGCCTGCTCTGGACTTCTGATAGGAGAGGCGGATCCACTTATTTGAACCACTACTGTTGGGCTGGGGTTAACTTCAGCTGACTGCAATTCTAACTGGGGCAGGCACAGTTGGTGCCCCCTGCCATCCTGCTCAGCCCACCTCTGATCCCTGCTATCGTGGCC
>NW_027679891.1:0-377 GCF_054177405.1 Leptonychotes weddellii
ACACAGGAGGTGGCTGGGGGTGTGGATTACGGGGCTGGTTGGTTTGCGCTGGCTGGCAGGTCCGGCTCCAGTGAGCAAGGCCTCAGAAACACATGCTTAATACAGGTCTCTGTCCCAGAAATCGTTTATGTGATTTACATGATGAAACTTCTAAGCATCTTCTAATTCTAATGAAATAGTCTGTGGTTCTTTTTTTAAAAAATATATATACAACATTGATGATATTGATGATTTAGTTTAAAAAGCTAACAATCTGTGGCTGAAGGGCAAAGTAATACAATGATAGGACTTGAATTCTTTGAAAATCTTTCTCAACACTTTGCTCCTCAGTATTAACTCGCAATCTGTTTTCTGTGAAATGGCAGCAAATATTCTTT
>NW_027679892.1:0-377 GCF_054177405.1 Leptonychotes weddellii
TTGATGAATTTATATTGCAATATGATTGCCATTATAGCATTAACACCTATATCCTAGTGGTATCCTGTGTTCCTAGTGGTAGGAACAGTTAAGATCTAGTCTCTTGCCAAGTTTAATGTTTGTAATATAGTTTTGTTCCTTGTAATACCTTTACTGTGTATTAGATCTTCAGAATTTATTTATCTACGAGTTGCAAGTATGTACCCTTAAACAACATCCCCCCACCCAAGCCTTTGGTAACCATCATTCCACTCTTATTTGAGTTCAGTTCTTTGTTTTTCTTTTAAGATTCCACATATAAAAATATATAGTATTTGTCTTTCTGTGTTTGACTTATCTCACTTAGCATAATGTCCTTAAGGGCCATCCTTATTGTC
>NW_027679893.1:0-377 GCF_054177405.1 Leptonychotes weddellii
ATATGCTGGACATCTTAGAAATTTGGCATTCAATACATTCAAAGTGAAACTGGGTGGAGGTGGGGGGAAAGAAAGAAAATGAGTTTTGCAAATGTTGGGGATTATTTCAGCTATCCTTGGGCACTGTTATTACTGTGTGTAAATGCTAGGTTAATATAAGAAAAATCTATTTTGATTTCTACACACACACACACACACACATATACATACACACACATTTACTGAGTATTTACTGCATACCTAGTCTGTGCTAAGAAGTATATAAGGCACTGAGGAAGTACAGAAGTGTAAATTATGATTATTAACTAAAAGGAGTATTCAGACTGACTGAAAAGACAGAATTTTGAGAACACAATTAACATACTACAAAGTGCTAA
>NW_027679894.1:0-377 GCF_054177405.1 Leptonychotes weddellii
TACCATCATTACCATTGCCACCATCACCACCGGCGCCAGCACCATCATCACTGTCATCATCACCATGCCACCATCATCATCATCGCCACCATCATCATCATCTCTAATGTTTTGAGCACTGAGCCTACGCTAAGTGTGCTGTGTACAATATCTCATTTCATCCTCACCGTGGCCATCTGAGGGAAATACTGCTCTTGTCCATGAGCAATTAAGTGACTTGCTCAAGCTCACATAGCTAGAAAGTGGCAGAGCTGGGATCAGATCTTGAATCAATTTGTATCTAAAGTTTCTCCATGCAACTGACACTTGTGAGTAAGCATGGAAATGTGAGGAACCCAATCATTCCGGTGCAAATCCACAGCCAATGCTGCAGACCC
>NW_027679895.1:0-377 GCF_054177405.1 Leptonychotes weddellii
CAAGCCTGGAAAAGGCCTTCTTGCAACCTTCAAACTGCAGAAACAGAAAACGAGTTTTGGTTGTTGAGAAGGAGCTTGAGGGCGCCTGGGTGGCTCAGTTGGTTGGGCGACTGCCTTCGGCTCAGGTCATGATCCCGGAGTCCCGGGATCGAGTCCCGCATCGGGCTCCCTGCTCGGCGGGGAGTCTGCTTCTCCCTCTGACCCTCCTCCCTCTCATTCTCTCTCCCTCTCAAATAAATAAATAAAATCTTTAAAAATAAAAAATAAATTAAAAAAATAAAAAATAAAATAAAAAAGACTGCAGATATATTGAGAGATTGTACCTACATCTAACGAGGTTAAGATACCTCCTTACTTGTTATTAAAAGAGTCAATCT
>NW_027679896.1:0-377 GCF_054177405.1 Leptonychotes weddellii
GGTATCATGCCCAAATTCACATAATTTCCTAGTGTAGGGCCAGAATGAGAACCCAGCTTTGCAAATTTCCAGTCCAGAACACTGGCCACTACCCCATTTTGCTTCCCAAATGGTGCTTCTTCTAAGAGCCATGGGGCTCTCATTGTCTGCGCATTTCCACAAGGTATTAGAGCAAAGAGAAGATTCAAAAGTGAGTTCATGCTGTTAGTATAAACTGGCAAAATTCTTCTGAAACCAATTTGCATAAAAATTGATTTATTCTTTGACTCACTTCAGAAAATCTATCTTTAAGAAATAATCTCAAATGTGGAGAAAAATATGACACATGATCCATGTAAAGATGTACTTTTCAAAATTATTTAAAATCACAAACTCAG
>NW_027679897.1:0-377 GCF_054177405.1 Leptonychotes weddellii
TGTATGCCCACAGAATGTCAGGTATTGTTAATCTCTTTGCATTTTGTGTACTAACCTTAAAATCTATAAAGCAAATTTGTGAATATAGAGAGAAAAGGAGACGATACTCTCTACTACTGTCTCATACCTATAACTTTGGGATACAGGGGTCTGAACCAGAGTCCTTCAATTCACTTCATGCCTAAGTGAATAACTACATGTATATAAGTCCTGAAATATTCTCTGATGGAAAGGATAACATATGTGTAACCTTTTTATATTTTATTTTGGACTGATAGACACCCTAAGAACTAAAGCTCAATAAAAGGAAAGAATAACGATCATGCTGCGCACTAAGCCTTTTCTGAATTGTTATCAGTGTATATAACCATTTTAAT